>NW_008751649.1:1882162-1883959 GCF_000230625.1 Exophiala dermatitidis NIH/UT8656 | reverse complement strand
TCAATCCCAAGCACTCTTCAATCCCAAGCACTCTTCAATCCCAAGCACTCTTCAATCCCAAGCACTCTTCAATCCCAAGCACTCTTCAATCCCAAAGCCCAAAGCTTTAGGCTTTGGGCTCTCTTTGCATCTCCCACTCTCCGGCCATCTCTTCTCATTACACTTCCCTGCTTCAGCTTCAGAGACCCACAGAAACTAACCCATGCCCAACAGGATTCTTGTGACAATGTCGTCGCAAGATACTAGCTTTGACTCTGGGTCTTCGGACTCCAGCGTCAGTGACCTGAGGAGGCGCCGGCGGGATACCAGGCCTCGGCCTTGGTTGACCAACAGCGTCCTCCGAGGACGGTCCCCTTCTCCTTCTGGTGCCGACGGCAGCATGGATGCCCCCATGTTGTCGGACGTCACCACTGTGCCACTTGCCCCTACCCTGCCACCCTCCGTCCCCGTCGTTCCGGATCGTGAGGGAGCACCGAGTAGGGACGACAACACCAAAAAAGAGCGAGATTCGTCTCGTCTCTCCCGCGCCGCCGCGAAGGCCAAGACTACGGTCAAGGCCCTAGCAAAGGCGGCCGGGTCAAAGATCCCCCGCTGGGTGGGTCTTAAAGGTGTTGCGTCCCGAAAGGGCTCCTCTCCATCCATTGATGGGGAGGACATGGCGCAGGGTGGGGGCAAGCCCGCCACGTCTCCCACCGGCACAGGGGAGACAACCTCCGCGTCCCGGCTTCCGGTTCGCGCCAAGGATTCGCTCGTTGGGCGACGGCCTGCCGCAGGGCAGGTACGATTCAACGAGCCCCTTGGTGCTCATGCCGTGTCGACCAGGGACAAGGGGGTCGGCAAACGTGGGACTGGGGGCTCTCGTGGGGCTGGGGGTGTTGGTGGGCGCGGGCTGCGCGGACAAGGTCCGGCGGAGCCGAACCAGAGTTGCTTTGGGCCGGAGCCCATCAGGACCCATCGTCGTGAGTATCAACTCACGTCGATCCTGAAGCACCGGCCTGGACGCTCTGGGGAGGCTCCGGCGGCGAAGGCGGCTGCCCCGACTTCTTCTTCTTCGCGGTGGTACAACCGCGGAAAGAAGGAGAAGTTGGGGAAGAAGGTGTTTGTGCTGCGGCGGCCGACTTTCCAGTCGCCCGCCCGTTGCTTCCCAAAGACCCTGTACAAGGGTTGGGTTTGTGACGGGTGTGGCCTGGAGCGGTGCAACTGTCCGGCGACCCGCGCCGAGGGGAAGTCACTCCATGTCAATAGAGTTGACTGGTTGGTGAAGCAGCTCCAGTTCGGTTACGACTACCTGGAGCTGTCAGGAGGCATGTGGTGCGGTGAGATGAATGACCCATTGCTTGACCTTTGATTAGGTCTTCCATAAGCTTTGTGGTCGGCACCATGCCTCCCAGAAGGATGATGGCGGAGGAGGCTGACATGGCTGGTTGACGTTTTCGGGAGGGCTATTCCTGATAACTGATCCTGTCTTGTTGGCCGTGGGAGTCTTGGGCCGCCGGGGCTCTCACTGGATGGACTTTGCTTTTTGTTGTTGTAGATAGGTCAGGCTATGCGCTGGAGCAGGAAAGGTATGTTCAAAAAGGGGCCAGCCATCCTTGCAATCGAGCACCTTGTCTTTTTGTCATGTATATAGCTGCGCACAGAAAACACAAAATCGCTGATGGGACTTGACGGAGTACCTGAAGCACCAAAAAAAGAAGAAAAGCTCACAAAATCATACTCAAAAGGTGGGGAGCGGGTTGGATTAGATAGTTGTGGCCATTTTTGCTTTTTGCTTTTGCTTTTGCTTTTCACAGAAAA
>NW_008751649.1:1767228-1882142 GCF_000230625.1 Exophiala dermatitidis NIH/UT8656 | reverse complement strand
CTCACAAAATCATACTCAAAAGGTGGGGAGCGGGTTGGATTAGATAGTTGTGGCCATTTTTGCTTTTTGCTTTTGCTTTTGCTTTTCACAGAAAACACAAAATCGCCGAGGGTACTCGACAGAGTATCCGAAGCACCAAAAAAAGAAGAAAAACTCACAAAATCATACTCAAAAGGTGGGGAGCGGGTTGGATTAGATAGTTGTGGGCCTTTTTGCTTTTGCTTTTGTTTTGATTGTTCTTTTTGGCTGTTGCAAGTTGCTCATCTCTGGTTGCAAGGTGGCTTGGATACTCTCATGGAAGGAAACATTGAACTGGAAGAAGGAGTCATTCCCTTCATCCGAATCACCATAGCACTCTTTCAGGAGCCATCTCGTCAAACAGGTGGTCTCCAGAGGTTTCAGATCGGGTTCCTCACTCCGGTGGCCAACGGAGTAGGAGCGGAATAGGGTTCTGAAATCCACCTCGGTGGTGCCAGGTGATACATTTTGAAAGATACATTGATCGGGAAGAAGGGGTGATTCCCTTTATCCGAATCATCATAGCACTCTACTAGGAGCCATCTCGTCAAACAGGTGGTCTTCCGAGGTCTCAGATCGGGTTCCTCATTCCGGTGGCCAACGGAATAGGAGCGGAATAGGGTTCTGAAGTCTACCTCAGTGGTGCCAGGTGATACATTTCATGCTTTGCAAATGGACAGGCACCTTCTCGTGGTGCAAGGCGTTAAGCTGGATCTCTGCTTTGAAGTGGCTGTGTTCAGTCGGCCGTTTTCAAGCAAGAAGCTGGTGAACTGAGACCTGTCCAACACTTTACGACTGTTGGTCCTAGGTGATGAGGTTGGCGCGAAGGGATGAGAGATGGGAGATGACAGGAGTGTTGTCCTAGCGAGCAAAAGGTAAGATGTCTGAACCATCTCATTCAAGTTGAGTTAGTCTGCTTAACAGTCGGGAGAGAAGGAGACTTATTGACAATGTAGTGATGCATGCCAGATCACACAAGCTGAATGCAGACTGCATATCGGCACGGAGGGTTCCCTGTTGGATCTTGCTGTTCCTCTTCTCAATGATGCCTCTCGAGGATCCCGCGATGTAAGTTGGAGCGTGGAGGCACCAGATGCAACGAACGTATGTTAACTCTGCAAAGAGAAGGCTCCGACGCAAATCAGGGCCGTAAGGGCTGGTGACATATCTCGAGGCAGAGCTCCACAAGAGTAAGTCAAGCGCATCCAAGACTCCTTTGCTACAATGTTATCCTGGGTTGCGCTGGGTCTGACGGTGACGCCGACGTTGGAGCAGGTGGGCGCCTGGGATGACAAGGAGATTGGATTGCAGCCTTGTCTGGTTCCTCGTAGCGGACCCATTTGCGCACTGCCGCTTAGGACCTGATCCCTCAATGTATGATAGATCTCAAGAAGAGTTGGGATTGCAACTGTTTTGGCAAGCTTCATGAGTAGCGTACGTGGGTAGCCGCGAACGCAGCTCTGGGAAGAGAAGTATTGTCTCCGTCGAATTTCTCTACCGCATGAAATGGTGTCTTGCTTCATGTGCTGCCATCCCTTCCTCACTGGGCTCGGTCATGGCAGGAATGCAGCCGGCTATGGTCTTTGGCGTTGGTGCTGTGGCTTCGGGGTCCTGACCAGCATAATACGACAGGCCGCGATCGGGCTGGTGTTTGAAATGAGGTGGGCTCTGCCAGTTGGGATTCAGTGTACATTTAGTGGTAGTACAGTAGCAAGCCAATGTAGGCCCGAAGGAAGGCTAAGGCGGTGATGTCGTTGAAAATGGATATAAGCGTACCTCAGCAAAAATAATCTGGTGGCTGAGATACCTGGCTCTGTAGCAGCTCGAATAGCGGGTTTGTTCGGTACAATACAATTTAGGTACGGGCGATGAGTTATTATTCGACTCCGAATCCGCAGCGTCACTGACCTTCAACATTGCGCGACAATCTGCTACTCTAACAGACTGGCGTATATTCAGTCTCTCAATCTGAAGAAAACGAACCTTCCGGTGTCAATAGCCCCCGCGTCTCAATGCGAATTGATGTCGGGACGCATCCGCCGCAATCGGACGGGATGTAAACCATGCCGGCGTCGAGGCAAACGGGTTTGTGGTAGCCCCGACAAGGCCAAAGCTGTATGCTAGACATCACTAACACCGCGTCCAGTGCGATGAGAACAAACCCATGTGCAAAGCATGCGAGCGACTATCGCTCACTTGCCGCTATTCCACCGAGTTTGTCTCATACACCCCCAGACATTCTTTGCCCTCAAACCAGCACCGACCGCCGTCATCGCAGCAGTCGACCTGCTTCGGTAAGGAGAATGGCGACAGTGGCAAGGCTTGTGTTCTGAGAGATAACTACCATGTTCCAAAAGTCATCAAGACTTCGCCAATGTCGGTGGCTCGCGGCCTGTCACTCTCTCAACCGGACATGCTCTACTTTGGCCATTTTGAGCGTCTAGTACGCGCCAGTCTACCTCCTGCTGTTCAAGCCATGGAGTTCCACACGTGCAATGACTCGTTTCTGCGATTTGCTGTCCTTTGCCTGGCTGCATCTCATCTCTCAACACTTGACGCATCGCTAACGAGTCGATCGCCGACTGGCAATGGTAGAGGGACAGTTACTAGCCCTGTTCCAAGTCCTCTACACCAACATCATGCTCGCCGGTACCATGATATTGCCCAGAAAAATGCAGTCGACGAGGATTCACACGATCCATCTCTGGTCCTCATCGGCAAAGTTCTCCTTGCTTACTACCATCACGCGTCGACCGATCACCTGAAATTCCGTCTTGCAGTGTGGGAGACTATCCGCTTCGTTCGCCGACGTCAGGTCCAGATCATGGCATCTCCCACAGGTGACATGGCTCTGCAGCTATGGTACCGTCTATGCAACTCGCACCGCCCTGCGAAACCGCCCGCTCTCTTAATTGACGGCGAAGAGCCAAGCTTGTCGGGATCAAGTCTGGCTTTTCCAGGTGCCGATGAACATTTACATTGCCGATGCATCATTGGAATGTCATCCGATGATCTCATCTACGACATTCTATTCAAGACCATGGAACTCAGAAGACGCATTTTATTGTTCCGTGGCGCTTCTGCTGTCCTAAAAGTTCCCGAGAGCTCACCAGAACTGGGCGTTCTGGTCTACCGGCTACTGAACAGAATGATGGATAGGCCGGTGACACAGCTGGAAGAGCAGGAAGCCGCCTCCAGCTTTGTCCGAGGCGAGCACTTACTCGGGTTACTCGAGGTCCAAATCCAACGACTGGGGGTGTGGAGGTCGAGGGTATCATCGTCTGCATTTGCACCCAAACAAACTCCGCGAAAGTGCGAGCCTGTGTCGATCCTCAAATCACCACACTTGAGTCAGCACGGATTTGTCAACCATAGAGACAAGATGAACTACTTGTACTACCTGCTCTGCATTCTGATCTTTGAAAGTACTGGCGCCAGTCAAATCTCGAGCTCAGCACCATGGCGAAGCGGTTCCGAGGCATCAAAGGGGTGTGACATCATGAACGAGGCACTGTGCGTGATCAATACCATTGATTTTCAACAGTCAGCTCTGGTCGATATATATGCTTTCAGCCTTGCCGAAGTGCTGCTTCAACTTTGCTACACCTTCCCCTCCACCGAGGTCTTCAACCATATCCTCGACGTTGTCTGGCCTCGCATGGAAGCGGGTGCGCGGGGCTATGAGAATTCCCATATGCCCACCCATCTCGCCAAAAGAATCATCGCTCTCATTGCCGACGAATGGCATAACTCCCGGAGAGTCCTCCTGGCAATGCCAGCTGTCCCGGAAGATACTCCGAAATCGGTGCTTTTTGACTTGAATCACCAGTTCGACGTCGTGGTGTGTGGTTGCGACACGACCGGGCGAGGGTCCTATTTCATCGACAAAATCCCCCTTCCTTAAGTTTGGCGGGAGCCGACCCTCATCAGAATTGCAGTTGAAATCGGTGTCGTGCTATCTGTGTGATCATGTTTCATTGTCACAGGCTGGTGGTATGATCCAACGGGCTCTGGAAGGCGAGATTGGACCTTGCCAGCCTTACCAGACAATGCAGACGTACCCAGCAGCTTTGGACCGTGGCCCATGACTGGCGGTAACAAAGGGTGATGGCGGTCTAAGCAGCGTCTGGCATGGCAGCCTCGCAGCTTAGATGTGGAGATTCTCATCATGCACTAAACCCATCTTGGTCAATTTTACGCCGGTAACATTACGGTATCGATTGTGGGCCGGCCCAGTCTCCAACCCCAGTCGCCTGAACCAACGGCAGGAAAGAGACGGGGTCTCCCCATCATGTCGACAAGATGATGCAGCATGGTTGATATGCATGTGGATCGTTAACGTGAGAATAGTCCTCCAGGACTCGCATAAAAGGTACCTGTGTCCTCGACTCTGCGTATGTTCCTCGAGAACTTCCCCTCGGGATTCAATTGTCCAAGTTACCCACCTTCAACTTCCTACCTCCAGTTTCAGCCATGGCACCGACAGCGAGATGGACAAAGCTGTGCGAGGATGATTCTATCCGCCGGTCCTCGCAAGCTCTAGCTATTGCCGGGGACTCTGCATACATCTTCGGAGGGGAACTACGACCCCGTGAACCCGTCGATTCCAGCGTATATCAAATCCCCACCAAACCAAGTAAGTGCAGACAGCATACATACCTACGCTGCCGTACTTTGCTCAGACCTACCCGTCCCAACTACCAGCAGCACATGTGTTTCCTGTATTAGCACAGCACTAAACTCACGGAACTATCAGGCCAGAACCAGACCCAGCACCCTCTTCAAAAGATCCCCTTCACCTCCCAACAACAGAACCAAGAAACTCCCCAGCCACGAGTCGGCCATGCCGCCACAACGCTCCGTGGCAAAATATACATCTTCTCCGGCCGCAGCGGTGTCGCCATGGCCCCGATCGAAGAACACGGCTCATTCTGGGTGTTTGACCCAACGCAAAACTCCTGGTCTCGCTTGACTCCCAAGGACCCTGACGCTCCCTACCCCCAGGGACGAAGTTACCACGCCCTCACGGCGGCCGATGACGATAGCCAAAACACCATTTTCCTGCACGCGGGATGTCCCGAGTCCGGCCGCCTCCATGATTTATGGTCCTTTGACGTGTCGAACCGCACATGGCGCGAATTGCCGTCTGCTCCTGGCCCCGAGCGCGGAGGCACCTCTGTCGCTTATCTCGGGGGCAAACTATACCGTATGAACGGGTTCGACGGCAAGACCGAGCAAGGTGGTCGAATCGACGTCTTTGACCTCGGCCAGGCGCGCTGGTTGGACAAAGAGTCAATCGAGTTCGTGCCCGATGGTGTCAATGGCCCGCCTCCCCGGAGCGTCAGTTGTCTCGTGCCTGTGAACCTAGGTGGCGGCTCGAACTCGAACAAGCCTGGTCTGCTCACCATGTTTGGCGAGAGAGATCCTTCTTCGCTGGGCCATCAGGGCGCGGGCAAAATGCTCGCTGATGTGTGGTTGTTTGACCTTGAGTCGAAATCATGGACTGAACTCGAGCTTCGTCTTGATGGAGGTGGTGAGAAGCCTGTTCCGCGAGGTTGGTTTGGTGCGGCGCCTGTTGGCGCAAATGCTGTCGTTGTGCATGGAGGCCTGTCCGAGTCGAATCAGAGACTGGGTGATGTCTGGTTGTTGGAGCCGTTGCTTTGATTAATTATACTGTCTGGACCTTGATGCTCCGCTCCGTACGGTCCCTCACTGGCACGTGCACACTGTGACTACCTAGCCTAGGACGTCGAGTCACAAACTAAAACAAATTTCCAACGTTTCCTTTCTTCAAAGTACCACTGTATGCATAATGCAGGCTCGGCTGCCATCATCAGATCACCCGTTCCATCCACATTGATTACATTGGCAGTACATCGTCGACATTGACTGTAAGCAGAGCAGAACCCACCAGGCAATTTGCTCAAAATCCCCCCAGAGACCCAGCCACAGCATGAAGTAAATTCATTATAGCCCCGCTGAACGCGTCTAACCACGGGCACTCTGTCAATCACTCAAGTCACACTCGTATGACAGACATAAAACACCTACTCCAGGTATCCCCTCACAGGCACCTTAGGTACAATGGACCAACGTGCCCTCCCTCTATAGACCACTATAGTGCACTGCACACGGTTTTTTATGTCATCCCTTGGTCCAGGCCTTGCAATCAGTTACTTGCCACCCGGTTTTACTGAGCAAACATATCCTGTTCCAGCATATCGGCATACATCTCCAACGCCGTGCCGATCATATCGACAATGGCCCAGCTGGTATTGCCCTTGAACGTCTTACTCCAGACTCGGACGACGGTAACACTCAGAGCCCTGATTTTCCGTGTATCGTCGAGCAACTCGCGACTCTCGTTGAGAACCGTGTGGTCGTTGGCATCGCTCGTCAGTAGGGGCACCGTCGTCTCTGTTTCCTCCAGCAGACTACGCACCCACAGCAACAGCTTTCGCTCGTGCTCCGTCACGGGCGGACCACCTACACTCTTGAACCGCGACAGCACCGCCAGCCACTTGCTGAGCAAAAACGCACATTCCAGACTGCACAGCGAGTGCTGGATCGACCAGAAGAAGGTCTGTGTGCGAGCCACGAAATCAATACCAAGCCGGACGGGGATCGACAAAGCGTGGGCAGAGTGTAAAAGAGCCGGGGTCAGCCGCGGGTCGCGCCGGATATCCGGCGTGTTGTAGAGCGACCGGGCTATTTGTAACGGATCTCTCGTCTCGAGGTGCCGCAATGGTCCCATGTCCACGTGCAGCCGGATATAAGCCAGACCCAACAGTGCAGTCGAGGTGAATGCCACTGGACCATTGGGGTTTTGTGGATCGAGGCTCGA
This sequence comes from Exophiala dermatitidis NIH/UT8656, assembly GCF_000230625.1. Lineage (NCBI taxonomy): Eukaryota > Fungi > Ascomycota > Eurotiomycetes > Chaetothyriales > Herpotrichiellaceae > Exophiala > Exophiala dermatitidis. The sequence continues at coordinate 1,875,280 of NW_008751649.1, read as the reverse complement.
CTCGGGCGTACGTTTCCATCCGGCCTTCCACGAGCTAAGACCGCGGTCCAGCACCGCTATGTCGTCCCCACGTAGACTGGTTCCCGCAACCCCGGGCCATGCGAGAGACAGTTGACGTGCGAAGAAAATCTGTTGAATGATGGCATGGATGAGGATATAATTCCCGAGAGGTGATATGGGCGTCGCTGTAGCTTGGTTTTGCTTGGTATTGAATAGTCGGGTAAAGGCGGTTTGAAACGGCATTTGCGGCGATGCGTTGGCTTGGTGCAGTTTTCTCCACTGCTCAGCCGTAGTGGCTTTCCATTCATTCGCCGGATCAGGCAAATTCAATTTGATCTCCGAGTTGAGGATTAGAGGAGGCACATTCCAGGTGATGGAGTGAAGGTTAAAAAAGCAGTACACGATCAATTTGGTCCGTTTGTCCCCCTCGATCCGGATCCAGTCCTCCCATATAAGCTCGTCCGGAGACTGCATAATCTCCGGACTGGTCAGCCCTGCTTCTCGTACAAGGCGGGCGAGTATACTCTGGAATGCCAGGGCTTCGCGAAGCAATTCTGTATGTCTCTCCCACGTGGCAAACGCCGTAAGCAGCAGCAACGCTTGTATTGAGTCCATCGACTCCTTGCTATCCGCCGCAACTGCAGATTCGGGCGAAACTTGTTGAAATGGACTGCTCGAGTGGCTTTGACCTGCGAATCCACCACTAGGGGACTGAGCCATAGACCCGGCCCGAGGTCTATTCCACGATTGGGGAGCTGCCAATTCGTCACGCCGTCGTATCTGTTCCATGACCACCGCCTTGGCCGCGTAAAAGAGTTCTATCCCACGGCTGTTCTCAAAGCGGTATTGTGCGCCGACGGCTGCCAAAGCCAGGATGAGTTCTGGACCACTTCCTGCGACTTGTAGAGTAGGGACATGGATAAACGGAAGGTGTTCATGAAAGCCGTTGACGTAACCGGCCAGATACCGAGACAGCGAATGTCTCGATGGAGGAATAAATCCTTTGGGCATTACACTGTCGAACGCGGCCAGTTTCGCGACAAATATCGACCGGTCGGTATCAGACACGTCCCAGGTGGTCCTGACTTTGATGGCTTCCGCATCTTCGATTGTGGTTCGCGCTTCTGCCCGATGGAAGTCAGGCTCTCTAGGCTCGGGTTGCAGAGATGGCAATCTTGATCCGAACCGGGAGAATGTGCTTGTTTCTTCTTGCGGAATACCAAGCTTGCTGTCGAGGGTATGCTCACCGTTCAGATGCGGTCGTGAGATGTTGAGGTGATCACTTCTCAACTCTGGAGAGTGATAATTGTCCACATGGTCATTGCCAAACATGTTGGCATACCATTCCGACGAGAGACCAACCGAGTCCAGGAATACGGTGAAATCTTGCATTGGATCACCCAGGTCCGGTGGTTCGAACAAAGACGGCTGCTGGCCGTAGCCTTCGGCGAGCATGCGAGGTTGATACTGTCCCTCCGACACGGTAGCTGGCATAATCGACTGCAAGGGCTCACTGAGCTGTTCCTGCGTCACCTGTGGCATTCCTGACATGTAGTGATCTTGCCCACTTGACGCGACGTGGCTGGCGGCATGCGACAACAAATTGAGATCATAGCCCCATGAGGGATCGAGCGGCGGCGCGCCCATCGCTGATGCCTGATGCGAAGGCATTCCCTCAACCGTGTTGATGCCGTTGGACGGTTGCATGAGTTGGGGATCGAGCATGTCCATCATCCCTCTTCCTTCCTGGACAGTATCCGGCGATAGCATCGGCTGATTTGGCGGCGGCGCCATGTCCATCGCGTCGGATGCAGCGGACGCCGCCTGCTGCGCCTGCTGGGATTTCGTAGCATTGTGGTTTTGGATGTGATGTTTGTGGGATTTCCTCGTGGTATGCTGTTCTTCCTCGCCGGGATGGACGAGCCGCTCGTGACGCACAAGAAGGTCGCTCCGGGCGAAGGACTTGGTACAGATCTCGCAGACGAAGGGTTTTTCTTTCGTGTGGGTACGAATGTGCCTTTGGAGGTGTTCCTGTTGGCACAGTTCGAGTCAGTCGTGTGGCCGAGGCAGTTGGAGGGACGCGAAGATGCGATAGAACGGTCCAACTTACCAGCCGGGCGAAGAGTCGCTGGCAGTGCGGGCAAGGAAGTGTCTTGGTCTTACTGCCAGACTGCCTCCTCTTGATTCTCCCACCAGCATCCGGCGATTGCTGGTCGTCCATGGCTTGGAGGCAACGGACACCAGAGGCTATGGCAGCAGTGTTTGACAAGCCTCGCGAGTCGCGCGCAACGCAGTGTGGAGATGAGGGGTGGCAGTGGGCGGGCGTTTTGAGGGGAAGACAGAATTACGAGCGAGAAGGCTGGAAAAGAGGAGGAGGAGAAAGTGTGGAGGCCTCCGTGGAGGAGCAGCAGGTCGAGATGGAGGAGGATGAACTCGGAGGAACTGGAATCGAGAGGGCGGAACGTGAAGGGATCGATGCCCTGCACTGCACTCAGTAGTGGCACTGCAGCGGGTGGTTCGAGGGGTCAGCTCGGTTCAGCGCACTGCAGCTCATAATAAAAAGAGGTCGGACCGCCGCCTTCAAGGTGAGTTGTGTGGTGTGGTGCTGGCTTCGGTCGCACTCGGTCAAGGCTGCCAATGCCAGTGCCAGTGGTACTACCGACGAACTGCTGTTACTGAGTCCGCGATATTATTACCGGCAATGCAGTCGTTGAACATGAAGATGGTGGGCTGTTCGTGGTATTCATCCACCGAGGCTGCGACAATGCAACATAACAATGCCTCCTAGTACTGGAGCACCATAGACAATAATACCTACCTTAACCCTAACTGCTAGCATGCTGAGTGTTTAGGTGCCGTGGTGGGTAATATAAGGTATCCTCAGTGCCAGTGGTGGCCAGCGGCGCTACTAGTATACTACGGCAAGTGCGAGATTCAGTTGAGGGCAGCTTGCCTTTCGAGACGCTAGGCTGCAACGGGTATGGGCTTTTGTTGGCGGCACAATGTTTCTCCGGACCTTCTGACGCGAGACAAGGCTGAGACCACGTGAGTTGACTTCAGCCTTGCCGTGACGGGGCTTCCAGAAGCACGAAGTAACTCGTCCGTACATCCTCAGCATCGTATGCACGAGGCAGTCACATACCTTGGAGATGTTGACAATGACTGAATTGTAAGTTGACGAGGGGTCATAATATTCCCTTTTGTCCGTCGAAGGGCGGTGGCCTCGACGCAACTCGAGACCTGCTGCCGTCCTCTCATTTGCCCGATACGGCAGCTTTACGCCTACCGGCTCGAACGGATCTTGTCAGGACAGATGATTGCATTTCTCAACCATAGCGCATGTCAGATGATTAATTTGATGCCAGTTACACCTCGCCTCGCTGTGATGCGCAGCCGGCCGCCAATGGCCGGGTCGTAAGAGTAGTAGACATTCAGAATTCCGGTCCACCTTGACCGCGGTTCGAGACACTCCTACGGTCTGAGATCCGAGAGGGTCCAAGGTGACCGCCAAGATCGAGGAAATATTCTCCGGCTGTCAAATCATGGCGTGCACTCTGCATCTTTACAGCCTTTCTCTCAGAGCTATCCGCCAACCGGAACGTACGGATCTATTCTCCTGTGCCGTACGGCGGTACGGCCGCAACTTCTTCTGCTCCTGCGACCGGGCGTCCAGTGACAATCTTGGTTGAATGGTCGACCACCGGCGAAAACATCCAGCGGCCAAAGTGTCGCTGTCTCCAGTATTGCACGTGGATTAACAAAGACTTCTCCATGCGCTCGTCTCGGTGCCCCGGTTAGGAAGGGGGGATATTGACACAGCCGCATTATTACCTAGTCGACCGTCATTTCCCACCCTATGTCCCTGTGCCCCCGCCGATCCGACACCCAAGGTACAGTATATATATTATGGCTTGTCCCTGAAAAATGCAGTTTCAAAAGTCCCTTTTCATATCCTGCCACGGACACTTGAAGTGCGCCCTATTTTTGGTTGGCGTAATCACCGCGGTAAAGAATACCGGGCCGTAGGAGCAAAGGCCTGCTTGTCCATGCAGGGTCCGGAAAAGAATTTATTCACCACTTGGTGCAAAGAACCATGTCATCGACTGAAAGCCTGACACAGGGGGAGAGAGCGTGATTCCGGGCCACCATTAGCAAGAGCAATTCGATTCCGAGGAGGAATTCTCATCGCCAGCCACAAGATACGCCTTCATACCCACTCCCTCCTTGATCCACATGGTCTTGGGATCACCAATCCCTCAGTGACTGGGTCTTGCTGAGTCTTCAGGTACTCTGTATCCAGAACGATTGCAGACCTTTGGCGACTCCATACGTCCCTTAGGCGGTTGCAGAAGCCCCTTACCTCGAACCCTCAAGGACGATGATCTGACCAGACCCACACCAAAGTTGGGAGAAGAGGAGGCGGCTCTCAAGAGGGGACGCTCTAATGCTGGCATCAGGATTCAGCAGAAGATACTGAATTTCTGCAGGTACACAAAAACACTCAAGTGGGAAGGCCAATGCTTATGCTTAGAGAGCATTCGTCAATATGCTTGATGTGTCGGCTTCGGTTTCAGATGTCCACCACTGGCAGGACACCCCACTGCGCGTCAGGCTGCTTATCCCATGAGACCATTGTTCAACACGGCAGGTCGAAAGAAGGAAAGCTCGTTCAGTCACCCTGCCGAGTCGACCTTTCTGCCCGGGACCCAACAGGAAGTTCACAGCGCCAATGTTTAAGGACGGATTTCCAATTATGACCATCCCAAGCCAGAGACTGGCTGTGATACAATTGGCGAAGCAGGTATAGATTGCGGTGTGGCCCGAAGCATCCACGCATATGGCCGGCCAGTATAGCTGGGGTTGAGGACATCAAAACACGTCAACCTGTCGACACAATTACAAAGAGTGTCCCTCTCGTATACTGGGATTCACAAAGGTAACATGGGCAGCTGGATCCCTCGCAAGGTCTCGCTGTTCCTCCCCGATTCTGTTCATTCTGCATGTCCGTCGTCAATCGTTGCGCATTGGTGTCGATACCAACAATGTCGTGAGGCAGGCCGACAACAGCGGGTGCCGCGTGAATTTCACCATTCTCTGAGGGCAGATTGCCGCCCAGTAGGGAAAGTTTATGGTTAGGAGTGTTGCAAGACCCGAGAGTCTCCTTTCGTCGACCAGCCTGTTTGTCTTTTGCCGTCGCCAGACCTGAGGCAGCCGATGGGTCGTAGTTGAGAAGTGGCAGTTGTGGAGGGCAGAGTTCAACAGCTCTGCCCAACAGCCGGAATACAACTGCAACTCACCCACATGCGTGCTCGCTGTTAACCCAAAGATTACAGATTCCATGACTAGCAGTGGAGTACATGACACGTGTCATGTAGTGCGCTCTAATCAAGGCAGTGGGTTCTTGTGCAATCCGTTCCATATCATTTGAAGCTCGGCAGATAGAGACTGGATCGGCCAACTGCTAGAACGTCGACACGCGTCGAGAAGTTCTATGAGAGCTGTCCGTTGCCGCGGATCTCTGATACATAAACCAGCTGTACCCTGCGTTAGCCGGTGCTAGACTAGACAAGGAGGAGCACCCTACCTATAAACAGACACTGAGATGTCATGATACTGGATGCGTAGTCGGAAGCTGTGGTTGCAGCAAGCCCGCAAATAGTCTCCACATATGTCGCAATCTCCTTTTGTTGCCGTACGAGGTCTTCTAGGCCTCTGACAAAAGGGCGGTGCAAAAGTAGTAGTATCCTAGATGCGCAGTGCACTTGAATGGAGACCGCTGCAGGCTGATTAGCGTTAGAAATGTACCTTTCGAATTGACTTACCAAGCACAGGGGGATGCACCCATATTGGCGTAAAGACAGCGGATCCATCACTTTCCAAAGGCAGAGGGTTAAACTCGATGGGCAGATGCCGCTGCCAGTCATCAAGCATCTGTGCAAGACTTTCACCCCTATCGATTCGAGGCCTAATGTCGACTTCCCCGCGAGCGATCTCTTCTTGAGAGCAGTAGGCCACAACTTGCGCCATTACATAGACCGATCTGGCTGCGATGTCGTAGGAATTCATGTCTCCATAATCCCTCGCAGGGGTCGAGGAATTGAAAGGCTTCCGTTTCTCTCTGAATGCAGCCCAGACATCCTGGCAAAGCCAAGCCCACCACACGGCTTGTTTGAGGCCAAACGAGTCACCGTCGACCGACTGTGACCGTTGGATCCAGAAGACGCCGTGCAAGTGCCGCTCCCAGTCTTTTCGAGATCCATCCAGCATCTCATAGGCAGAAATAATCAAACAAGTGGCAAGCAATTCGGCACTTGTGTTGTAAGAATCGTAATGCATCGCTTTTTGAACATAATGTAGAGTTTCGTAGTAGTAGGGTAGGGAATCATTTCTGTCGTGAACAGCTCCGGCTTCGTTTGCTGCGTTGAGTGACATATGCCTCACTGACAATGCAAGGATGGCGTTCATTAAGCCGACGTTGTGCATCTGATTGACGAATCTCGTTAGCTGGGACCCGACTGATGGGAGTTCCCCTGCAGGGAATCCAGGAAGACATGACTTACCGCCAGATGCGGAACATAGGTAGAAAAATGCCGAATGGGGTCAAACAGGTCAATCTATAGAAATAACAGTCAGTACCTAGAAATTGGGACAAACGTGCAAACCAATAATTCGCAAACTGGACAACGTACCCAAAGGCTGACTCGAGTGACAAAGTGGTTGAAGATGGCAATCTCATGAGGCTTAAGAGTCAATGCCGCTGTCGACTGCCATAGGTGCGAGTCTGGTGGCACCGGGTGACTATAGGGGATCTGATGGGAAGCAGTCCGTGCTGTTTCCAGCCGCAAGCCAGACATGCTGGAGTTGAGAGAGCCATTGAAAGGACGAACGCCGCTCGACATCTCGTAGTTTGGGAGAACCTGCTTGCCATTCTGGCCATGGAGACGGCCAAGGGAGCCGAGAAAGGACGGTTCGTCCTCAAAGTCTGCATCGCCCGCCAACAACCCGAACCATTTCTCAATCGCAGCCTCGGCCATGGCACCTGCCTCCGGGCTTGAAACAGCATATGCCGTTTGCGAAGAGACACACGGCTGCATCAGGGAACGCAGATGGGTTGCGCTGGGCGAAATATCGCCAGCTGTCGAGACAGGGCCGGCCCCGGACCGGGGCGAGTCATGCTGAGAGATGGAGTTTTGGTCATCCCAGCCCGGGAAACCAGAATTGGCATGAGAATGGTTATCCTGGACAGAACCACTGGAGATACGTTCCAGCAGCCTGGGGGTGTCTTGACGGTCGATGGACGCGGTTCTTGAGCGGTTTCGATCCTGCTGCTCCACCGAGGACGGTGCCGAGTTGGATGTTGATTTGGAGGAGGATTGGATCGGGGTGGGATCGGCGTAGACACAGGTATGGTTGCTTCGTGCACAGGGGCCGCAGATGGGCTTCTCTTCATTGCACTTCAGATGGCGTTTCCGACAGGTCATACAACCGGTCCGAGTGCGCAGACCGCGTCCCCGTGGTTTCCGCTCTCGCGTCCGACCAGACTTCTTGCTAGAGTCGGCGGCGTGGTGGGTTGATAAGGCTGGCATTCTGATGTGCCGCTATGTTGTTTGGGGAGATGTAGGGATGACCTCAGAATGTAAGGAGGGTCTGCTGGTCAGCATTGAGGCTTCTTGCATTGGGAGGCCATCCGAGTTGTCCAAGTGGGTTTGGTTCGAGTTGATATAGATTCCAGGAACCCAAGGAACCCGGGGTAGACAAGTTGCCACTTCGCAGACACATGCAGTCTGCGACACGTCGGGGACCACATTCTGGGAAGTAGACCGCGCAGCAGGATCTGATTCAGTGACTGCTGGACTGAGCGGATTGAGCACGACGGCCAAATCATGGACGATAGGAACAGTGCTCTGTGGCCTGGAGTGGGTGGATGATGAATCCGAAACGGAATGAGAAAGACACTGGCAGGCGACGAGGGTTGACGAGGGTGTGGAGGGTCTGCTGCGGGTGTGCGCACTCAAGCTTTGGGGCTAGACCAGCATGTGAATTTATGATTTCTTCATCTGCAGGCCAGCGACAAGCTAGCAGCAAATATACTTTGCTACCTCGCAGCTGCCACTGCAGGTCGCAGACGTTCTGCAGTGCCCCGGCCTGCGTCCTCGCCAAAGGACACGCCAGCCTGCCAGTGTCAGTGCCCAGCCTGTGCCCTGTGCTCCGACCACTATTTGCAGGCCTTTTGTTAGGGTGGTGTCGTTGCGGGCCCGTGGGCGCCGAGCCTGGGCGTCGGCTGTAAGGCGTGTAGTGCTGCCACAGTAGGCGGGTGCTGCTGTGGCTTACTGTCTGCATAACTGTACCTAAACTTTAAAAGCCCGGCGCCATTATGGGCACGGTCAGGCTTGAATTAGGCCGGGGTGATAGGGAGCTGCAGTGAGTATCGTCCCGACCACGGGCTCTTAGGCGCCCTCGGCCCTCGGCCCCCAAGTCGCCCCCACGATTTTCCAACAGATGTACAAGTACAAGTACATAAAGTATACAGAGCCTTCCGACACCTATGTACATTGTAGAGCACTGTCCCAGTTATCAGGCCCACGCCCTCGAACGTTTACACTTCTGCTCACCGCCCCACGATTTCGATCACTGCCCGCCAATTCCACGACCCAACGCATCCAATTCCATATTCGTCATCTCTCATCACTTGTGATCGGTCGGGGCTGTAGCTTCATTTGTAGCATTGGGGACCACTTTGCGTGGCTTTGCCAGTTGCTAGTGACCTCGGGAGGCAGTACGGTCTGCATTATCGTAAAGAAACAGTTTGCCCTACCTACAACGTCGAGTATATCCAAAGTAGGGACCTTAGGCACGCCTCAGTCCCTGCGTTGTCTCGGGAAGTCTCGTTCGTCCATGCCTCCCTACCTGGAAGTATGCCATTGCAATGATGCATTTCGCTACTCCTTACCCGCTGTCCGAGTCTGTCGAGCTCGATCCCCTTGTTCAAGTCTGCCAGGCCATGTTGACTGCTCTTCCGGGCTTTCTCCTTATCTTCAATTGACTCTGTCGGCGCCATAATGCTTCTGAATCATGTCCTTGATCCGCAATCCCACCGTTTCGGACTGTCTCAAGCGCATGTGTGTAACAGTCTTGCATGGCCCAACAAGAACATCCTAGAAGTAAACAGCATGGCTCTGGCCATACTCTCGATGTCGGACCTGTACAGTCCGCCTCGGCAGACCAAACGCGTCATTTTCGGCCTCGAGGCGATCCATGTTATACTACTGGCACAGCGAGGTTCTTTCGCTGTCCTGTGCTCCAGCCATTCTAGGTCTGATGCAGTCTGCAAGGTCGTCCCGCATGTCTGGGCAAGCTGGGCTACATGGACCACGAAACCACGAACCCCGGTGTCATATTCTCTGCCCTACAGCGTAGCATTCAAGACAAGGCTACCGCCGGTTGAAAGCTATACCGCGCTTCGCACCCTGACCAAGCTATCTCGGAGTGAAACACGCCGGTTGGGGACAGGAGATCATGCCCATGGCGACGACCAATACGTCAATCATGCTGCGACTTTACCACGATGTAGCCCCGTCAACTCTGCTTGAAAACCTACGTTGCTGACTTTCCTTCTCCTCCCCTACCGCCGGTACCTGCCGAGCTCTCGTTTGTCCGCAAAGCCATCCAAAAACGAAAGTGCCGATACAGAAGTCAAGCTCAAGACACTCAGCAGGATAGGGGCTTGGTATGTAAGAGAGTGGTCGAGATTTACCTATATTCACCGTCGTGACGAGAAGGGTATGCATTCGGTCGGGTCAATCAAAATAGAAAACGTCAGCGCAGTAGGGCCGAGATGCTTCGGAGCGCCCGGGTCAATGGTGGTGGTGCCCGTGATTCATGAGGGGCTTCTCGCCTCGCTCCGAAGTTCCAAAAAAGAATCCTGACTGCAGGCCAACCACAGTGAAGGACAGGGGACTTATTCTTTTAGTAAATTATATATCCCTGGCAGCGGATACAACGGGCCTTGGACAGGGAGCCCCAGGACTTCCTCACTCTTCGGCAGTGGACCGACGTCCCCTGAAGAAATCCCGAAAAAAGTTAAAATATACGTGAAGCGGCCACGACACACGCTGTTCAAACCTTCAGTCTTCAGCCTACACCGCAGGAAAAGGCTTTTCCTTGACCTCGTGCAGGCCAACTACCAGCTTTGCAGAGTCAGGATTTCATGTCCCGCCGAATCACTGACGTTTGAGTTATTTCCTCTCCCGATTTTTGGGTTGCTTACACTTTAAGGTTACATAGTAAGTTCTTGACGACGAAGCTGTGGGCAGAGCTTTACATCTTCCCTCTCGTCCGAGCAAGTTACGGCAAGCGACTAGACGGACTGCTGTCAACTACTGGGCTGTCAGGCGTCTCGATGATTCTTCCTTGCGATAAGACTGGTGGAAGGGACGCCACTCCTTGCGCCATGATCCGGCCACACAAGAATGATCTCCATCTGTCCAGCTGAACGCCTTAGTCCTTTGACAAACGTGTTCAAAAGTTTACTGCGCCACCAGCGGATTACAATAGGAGCGCAAATCACGTTGCATCGTAAATGTACTCCCGGCTCTTAAGCGATGCGGGCCAAGCACACAGCGAAAAGCGAAAAACAAAAAAAACAAGAGGCCTCTCGATCACCCATAAACCCTCAGCCTTGTCCAAGAAGAGCTTCCCGTAACCGCTTTTGTCAATGGTCGAGGAGTATACATTACTGCCGAGGACAACCACAGGGATGGGAATTGGCATCCAGCAAATCGTGGACGACAATGCTACTGCAGCATGCATGTGATGTTTCCATCCCAGTCCTGCATCTTTGGGCACACAGTAGTGGACTCAGCAGCAGGCTCTCCGGGCTGGCCTTTGGCACACTGTCCTCTGGACGAATCAACGTGGAACTTCTCTGTACTGCTGGGCAGATATCACCAGTATCCGCAGCAATCCGGTCAAACTGTCGAAGGACCTGTATGCCCCGGCTTGGACTATCATCTCTCTCGATGTTTGGCAAGCAGTACAGTGTATACAGTAGGCCGAACAGCCCTCAGTGTCATCTGTCATGTTGTTTCAACGGCTTGCATCAGGTGACGATCAATCAAGATAAGAGTGATGGCCCTGAATCCGACAGGGTGGGCACCGATTCTGCTACGGGCAGTGCCGACGATTCAAACGCCAACAATTGACAATGGTGTCAACCGTGCAAAAGTAGCAGGCAGGACCGCAATCTCGAAATGGCAAGTCGATCAGTTTTCGTCTGGGTCGCTATCACATTCCATTGTCCCGGGACATCCGTCCCACGAGGCGTCGAGTCCGAGGATAAGGTTCAGCCTAGCCTCGGTCATCCGCCCACGCGATCCACCGTCTGTACCACTTGACTGTCGGTGTGTTTTGCAAGATCGACTCGACCACACTGCTTCGGGGACATATGGACATCTAACTTCCGCATGTTTCAGACATATGTCGGCCAAGATGAGGTTTTCAACATTTAGCCACCACCAAAAAACAACACGCGTCTCTAGCAACAAGGGAAGTGGTCTCGAAGGAAAGCCGAAGTTGGCTAAGGTATGTCGATGGGAAGTAAACTTTCCGACTAAACGGTTGCTAATCTCCCGCCGGCATCATTGACGAACCCAGGACACTTGATCCGTTCGAATGGGCATTTGCCACATAAGTCAAGCGCAGGTCTGGGCGAAGCCCAAAGCACGTTGTATGCGTCAACACAGGCATCGTTGGTCCGCACACCCTGCTTGCTTTTGCTTTTCCTCCCACAATGCGGTCTACTCAGCCGCTCCCCGTGTCCTGTCCTTCGAATTGGAAACTTTCCGGTTGTACCGATCCTGTTGGGAGGGGAGGCCATATCGTCCGGGCTCTGCGCGTCTGAAAGACCAAGATCTTTGATGTCAACATTTTTGACGTTGTCCTTGGATGGCGGCAAAGGTGCCACGGCCGCCACGGACAGCATTTCCCGACAAATGACCATGAGCCATACATTTTCGCTCCTGGACGAAAGGTAATGACGGCCATATCATATGGCCTGCTTGTTCCAGAACGACTGCACTACCAGTTACCGGATGGACCTTGTCCTGGCTGTTTTGCTTCAGGACGAACGCTTGCGTCCAGGTTGCGTCCTGTTCAGGCGATCTGATTGCTTGGGAATAGGACGTTCCGTCCAAAAATCGTGTGCTTTTCCCAGGCATCAGATAGTGCTAGGTCACGGATAGATGGGAAGGCGAGACTGACGATCATGCGGAAGATGACAAGGCCTGGCCCGACATGACCTGACTGACTCGGTAGCGAGCAATGCGGACGGTCCGTGATGTGTCTCGGTGCCCCTTCTTCCCGCCCTTTTTACCCGTGCGCTCGAATAGCCTTCATTATTATAATCTGGTCAGATCGTCGTCCACCTGACACTCATGTGGGCAGTTGATCCACCGGCTGCAGACTCCTGACGGCGGCCGCTTTCTGTTTTCTGCTGATTGAGGGTCGACAGGGCGCATGTCCCGTCAGAACATCCACGGGTACCACTGCCTTCCGCCACGACAGACATGACACGCTTCGGCTTTGACATGGTTGGCATGCCCATCGCCTTACCCCGGGATTTTGCAGCACGAAGACCCTTTCTCGAGAGGTGAGCTAAAAGCATATAACTCCAGGACAACAGGAAGGTTTGTCGCTGGCAGAGGGCCTCGGTCACCGCGGCCGCCGCTGGATCTGATCATGGACACATCATTTTGGCATTTTAACCCTTTTGTTCTGCCAGGATGCAGACCGGCCAAGGTGATCTCAGCGCACCTAGGAAAGTCAAACAAAAGCTTTCTCTTCACCAACAGGGAATGTTGTGCCTGCTTACCACAAGTACATGTCTCCATTGCAACTCGGTGGCCGCGGGCACCGATATTGATGTGTTTTTTTTAAACGCAAACTGATTTTAGCATTTCACTTTGGAAGTCAAAAATGGACGTGCGACACTGGCAATGGAATCATGATGCATTTAGCATCGCGGGGGGTCCCCCTCTCAGGGAGGTAATTCAGACAGAGTGAGGGTTGGCTGGGCTGTGCTCTTTGGGGGTCCATTGTCCGAGGCTCGGGTCGAGTTCACCCAGAGCTTGCACATCGAGGGGGATGGCAAAAAGTCAAAATCAACTTGGCGGAATTTTTTTTTTCTTGTGCCGTCAGTGGTTTTCGCATTGGACGGTACGATGACGCCGCAACACGCGCCCGCAACAAGTAGGGATTGAAAATAACACCCAACTAGCTACCTTAAGGTTATATGAGGTATGTATGATGACATGTAAAAGTGAATCTGATGCTGCATGCAAGCCACGTGTGGGGGGAGGGGAGCACAAGAATTTCTCACTGGCCACTAATTTGGTTAGGGGTGCCTTATTGCAGTCTACCTTGTGCTGACATGATAGATTCTTCAAGTTTGGCGAACGAGTCTCGTATTGGGGAGATCTAGATCTGCGGTGGTGCGGTGCGGTAAGGTAGTAGTATGTAGGGAGTACTACTACCTGGTAGTATCAGGTGATGGTACCAGTGCAATGGTTGATGATGCATGGAGTCGGTACTAAGGAACAGTGCAAACGGTTAGCTACTAGTAGTAGTACCTACCTAGGTAGGTAGTAGTAGTACATGCCAGTGCAGTGCAGCCGAGTGGCTGGAGGAGTATCTATCTAGACGGGGCAGTGGTGGTGGTCGAAGTGCCAGCACTAACTTAAGGTAGTGAGCCCGGGGTACGGAACGGATGAGTTGACCATCCAATGGGGAACCCGGGGTCAGTGCAAGTAGGGCTGCTAGTGCTAGTAGCTTAAGCCCCCTCCGCCCGCCCCACGAATCGATGCATGGGGAGATAGGATAGGATACTACCACTGTACATCGTGGTAGTAGAACTTTGAACAGCCTACATCGACATGTGGCTAGCCACCTGGTACTTCACGTTGTGGCTGGAGGGTGGCTGATGGTTCCGACCACAAGTACCAACCACTGGCATAGGGCTACTGCATAATGGACTGCAGTACTAGTACTGAGAAGGTGTCACAAGATAATACCTACCTAGCAAGTACCGACGGCTAGACACGGGTAGGCGAGGTGGTGCCAAGTAATTTCTTCAAGTTGACTGATAGGATGGAACGATAGGTATGCAGTAGGACTGGGGATAGCATTACGAATCCCCCAGAGGGGCTCGTGGGGGGTGGGGGGAAAGGGCGCCGGGGGCATGTCTGTTGGATGGAATTAAGGTATCTTTGTCCCGTGTTTGATATATTATTGACATCGTTAATTAAAGAAACAAATAACTACCTGCTACCTAGGTAGGTAGTTGGCATCCGGGTAAGTCGTCTGCCATTGAATGCGGGATTCCCGATGGTACCTAGGTAGGTTAAGGTACCCAGCCGAGGCCACCTAACTTAATTATTACAGTTGTACAATTTTGTGACGTGTGCCCGTACCTCGACCTGAATGCCGATGTAAATGCGGGATTCCCGATGCCAAAGTCAATTGCACATGAGATCAAGCCATAATGTTTCCTAGTATCTGGTCGATGTATGATGATGATGATGATAAAAGGGGATGGGATTCGCATGCAGTGTTGCCGGCCGGTATCCTCGGTGGATTGATATCCCGTTTACTGCAGTGCAGTGCCATGGCACCTGGCACCTGGCAGCTGTCGTCCAAGTTCAAAGTTGTAACTACTGCAGTGTACCAGGTAACTTGTCTCTCCTGTCCCTGTCTGCCTCTAGAGAAACATGCAGTTTACTAGTATGGTAACTGGAACAGTTATCGTTGTAATAGTAATTGGCAGTCAGAGTCACAGTCGGCAGTCACAGCACTTCCACCGGTCACGATTGCCCCGAGCTGTAGTGGTTCAGTTTGGTCTCGAGGGCGGTCCAACTGCTGAATCACTGCCAATCCATCCATCGATTCGCACAAGATGACGATAAGGGTGAGGATGAGGCCGAGGATGTCTGTTGTCACTTCCGAGCGCTTGCGCTTCTCGGTTCTGATTCTGATTCTGGTCCTCGGTTCTTTCGGTCAACGGAGAAGACGGGGACAAATACCTACCTTACCTAGTTGTACTAGTAAGATGCAAAACTTGAAAGGAGCAGCGGTCAAAAATTGCGGTTTCACGTCACTGTAGTACTGTAGTATTACAGTACATCTCCCCTGGGTGTCAGAATCTCCATCTTCCAACCCAAGGTTGAAAAAGAAAAAAACTCAGAGGGAACGAGCTTATCTGGGCATCGCATCTGATCTCATCTCCTCAATATCGATACTACTTACCTACCTATATCCAGAGATGAGAGTGGCACACGAGAGAAGAAGAAAGAATGGCGCCGAAACAAGTTACTGATGCGTAGCCTCAGGAAGCACGCTAAGGTATGAGTAACTTGAGTACAGCACGAGCCTGAGAATATCAATAATATATACCCGTTTTGAGAGTGTCTGAATTGCCACATATGGTAGGTAGGGGGTCGTCGCGATTATGGCTCCACAAGGCTTTGTCTTTCTCAGCTATGATTATCGAGGGCAGCAGACCACAGCTAAAGGTTCTTCAGCGTGTCTTCTGGCATCTGAATAAGCCGGTCGCCATGATGTTCAAGTGACCGCTCCCCCAACATGCTCTGATCCATGGGAAGCCAAAAACCACTTCTCAAGACAGTTCCAGTACAGTGGTATATATACCCATCTATTTCTTGTACTCCTTTGGTGCCAACATGAGTTCCGGTCGGACGTATTTGTCAAACTCCTCTTCTGACAGAGCGTTCAGCTCCAGAGCCGACTGCTTGAGGGTAAGACCCTTCTTGTGGGCGTTCTTTGCCACTTTGGAAGCCATGTCGTAGCCAATGATCGGGTTCAGACACGTGACAAGCATCAAACTAGAGAGTACCAAAGTTAGCCGTATTCTTCTTCTTGAATCGAATCGAACAACGGGGGAGGCCGTGGTCAAAAAATGGAGTTGGTGCAACTCACCTCTCGTGCAACAGAGTGCTGATCCTCTTCTCATCCGCCTTCAATCCATCCACCAAGTGCTCGACGAAGCTGTTCATTGCGTCGGATAGGATCCTGCTGCTGTGAAGCAGGTTTCGGATCAACAGAGGTTTAAAGACATTGAGCTCAAATTGCCCATTCATGCCTCCAATAGTGGCGGCTGTGTGGTTACCCATGACCTGGGCTGCGACCATGGTAAGAGCCTCACATTGCGTGGGGTTGACTTTGCCCGGCATGATACTGCTCCCTGGCTCATTTTCAGGGAGGATCAATTCGCCCAGACCGCAACGTGGGCCAGACCCCAAATATCTGATGTCCTGGGCAATCTTGAACAGACTGCAGGCCAGGGTGTTCAAGGCTCCGGAGGCTTCCACAATGCTGTCATGGGCGGCCAACACCTCGAACTTGTTGGGAGCCGTCACAAACTTGGTGCCAGCCAGCTTGGAAACCTCTTCCGCAATGCCCTCAGCAAAGCCCTTGTACGTGTTCAGCCCGGTGCCCACTGCAGTGCCACCTTGGGCCAATTGGCGCAGATGTGGCAGCGTAGCTTGGATCCGCTCGAGGTTGCGATCGAGCTGTGCGACGTATCCGCTGAATTCTTGGCCCAGCGTCAACGGGGTCGCATCTTGCAAGTGAGTGCGGCCAATCTTGATGATGTGGTTGAACTCGTCGACTTTCTTTTGCAGAGCGTTTCTCAGGTTGGTCAGAGCCGGGATCAGCCGCTCCTCGAAATCGAGAACCGCAGCAATGTGCATGACGGTCGGGAACGAGTCGTTGGAGCTGGCAGACATGTTGACATGGTCGTTAGGGTGGACCGGTTTCTTGCTGCCCATTTGGCCGCCCAGAATCTCAATCGCTCGGTTGGAAATGACCTCGTTGGCGTTCATGTTGGACTGGGTGCCGGAGCCGGTTTGCCAGACGACCAGAGGGAAGTGATCAATCAACTTCAGCGAAGCGACCTCAGCAGCCGCCTGCTTGATAGCCTCTCCGATCTTTGGGTCTGTTTGATCTGATTAGCGCAACCATACTTCCACGAGACTGCTGTCCACATACCGAGCCCATATCGCATATTAACCTCTGCGGCGGCGCCCTTCAATATTCCAAAGGCGCGCACAATCCCCTCGGGCATCCGATCTTGGGGCTGATTGATCTTAAAGTTTCCTAGCGATCTCTGCGTCTGCGCGCCCCAGTATTTGTCCGACTCGACCTCAATAGGCCCAAAGGCATCGGTCTCGGTTCTCGTAGATGCAGCCATCCTTGCGCTGCTGCTGAATGCTCGATAGGAGCTTGGGGAAGCTCGGCAGAGGTTCGATGGGTGGCTGTGTGGCTTTTGAGAGAGGGACGAGAAGCAGGACCGCTGAGAAGACCTTCTCAAGAGCTGGGCCGAGCTGTTACTCCGCACTGCCCTCAAGTTTGATGCATGTGACGGAGCGAGCTTGGAAGCCGAAGGTCGGACTGTAGCAGTAACCCGCCCTAACATTGTGTCGCAAATATCAACCGGATCAATGCAGCCGCAAACCGAGAGGATGTATCCTGGATCCTGCGCTGGTCGGTCGATGAAGAGTCGCAAATACAACTTGGAGACGGAGCAACGGGCAGAAGAAGACGGCTGGCCAGAGGACGATTGATCGCATTGGCTGCGTTCCGGCTTTCGGAAGCTGCATTAATTACGAGAATCGCCCGTTTTCCAGAATCATCGGACTCGGAACTTCTCGCGAGATCGCCCGACGTCATTCCCCAAGCAGCAAAACGTAAATACAGAATTCCATGTCTAGGTTCTTCAGCAACATTATTGAAGGGACGTTCGACTCTTATCATAGGAGTTTCCAACGAAGGATTTCTCCTTCCAATTATTGATTGTACGACCTGAATCAGCATCCCCTAGCCGGTATTCGAGACTGTTCAGGGCAACCCAACTGCGCACCGCCACTTGACAGACCGGGTATCTCTATATAAAAATTCACAGTAAAACTGAATCACAGACACAATGACGCATTTTGACCTGCTCAAGCCGTGCCGTCCACAGTCTTAACAGCCTGTCCGATCATGAAATCCTTGGCCTTGGCCATCTTGACAAGGAAGCTGGGCAGTTTGTAGCCAAAGGCGATGCCGACGCCCTGCTGCGAGCCAATGGGGACGAATTGCATGTCCTTAGTGATCTTCTTGTAGATGTTTTTGGTGCGAGGACCTGGAGCTGCAATATGTGTTAGTCACTGAGTAGAGGAACAAAGCGAGGCCCATGACCACTTACCGTGTCCCTGAAGGTCCAGCTTGATACTCTCCAACAGAGCTCCCTTGGCAAATTTGATGTCCAGGACAGCGCCGTCAGAGTAACTCCCGACAGACCCAATGCAATACACGCCGGTAACCCCCGGCACGTCCAGACGAAGAGTGGCAGGATCGGTCTTGACCCTGCCTTTGTCGTCCAGCCATTCCTGCGGCACAAACTTGGTGTTCGCTCTGTCACCGGTAGCTTCGATGTAGACGTCGACTGTCTTGGTCTCTCCGTTGCTCAACTTCAACACTTCTTTGCCATCATCCTGCCTGGTGTGCTCCACCACTCGGATACCGTCGTTGATGACCTTGACACCCAACTTTTCAAGCCGAGCCTGGGCATCCTGGCCCATTTTCTTGTTGTGCAATCTGGGGAGAAGACTAGCTGCGCCAGACAAGAGTGTGATCTCCTTTTTCTTCCCATAGACCTCGCCAAGTTCGCCTGCTGTCTCGACGCCGGCGGCGCCTCCTCCAGCAACGAGGATGGTCTGAGCATTGGGAAGCCGTGCGTGGATGTCCTTAATCGCTTCTTTCAGAGGCTCGGAGCCGTCCGAAATACTCCAGAGGTGGGTCGAAAATGTGGTGCCGGAAGCAATGACGAGTGAGTCGTAGTGTATGGCGGCAGAAGTGCTGGTATGGACAGTTTTGGTCGAAGGATCGATCGACGTGACATAGGCCTTGATGAATTCGTATTGTTCGGGCTTGTAGTCCTTGAAGTAGGGCGCGATTGGGATGAGCGCCTTGTCCAGCGGGAGGGCGTTAGGGTTTACAATGACCCGAGGGGCACCGATCTTCCAGAAGAACTCGTCATTGGGTGCAATTTGGGTCACTTTGTAGGATTTGTCCTTTGGGAGTGTTGGTATCACTTGCTTTAGGAGCCCCTGAGCGACTCCAAGGCCGCCGAAAGACGCGCCAATGATGACAATGTTGTGGACAGACATGGTGCCGCTGCGCAAAAGAGGAAAAAAAATCCAGATGACGGTGAAGAGGTGATGCAGACGCCCGAAAAGATCAAAAGAAATCTCAATGAAAGGCTGAGACACGGTGCAGTCAATAAAATAATTTGGTGTACTGGTTGTTGGGCTGAAGACTCGTAGCCTCAGGGTCGTGTTCTCTCAGGCTGGTTAGAGCCGGAGAACCGGTGGGTGCAGAGACCGACAGCGGAGATCAGGTCAGACCCGACACAGTTGGTATTTTTGTCCTGAGCACGAACTTGAAGCCACCCACTGTTTATATATGTGAGGGCTTAGCTATTGCTGACAATACTTGAGTTCTGCCAAAGTTAATCCTGGAGGCCTGATTACAGATCGCTCGGTCCACACGTACCCTTTGTTGAGCGCTACCTAGGCCTTGCATAGCACAATTCTCTTCGTTCCACGACCATCTGGCGCAGTTTCACCAAGACGCGTGGCTGAGCGCGACCGCGGCGGCTGAGACACCTGCATTCCAATTGGCTGCTTTCTCCGCACTCAGCGGGAACTTCCCACGTGATAGCTATCCTGCTTAGTCACATAACACGTGATCCACTCTCTCGGCCGAGAGAACACATAGTGTGTCTGTACAGTAGTGACGTGGTAGATAGTATACTGCAACTTGAATTGAGGATCTTCATCTGTACTGCATGACGAACCTCAAGCGATGCGATGCGCGGGAAGTGGATCTAAGGCACCATCCTAGGTTCGCGATAATCCTTGCAATGCTCCCCCGCCTTTCCCAGGCCTAGTGATCAGACTGCATTGCCAAGTTGACGGAACTCATATTGACCGTGCATGACGGCGAGTAGAAATTATCCTTAAGATTCAATGTGTGCTCGCTGAGCATTACATTTCTAAAGGCAGACTCCGTACGACTCAAGCCCAAGCCTTACACCGCAATAACCTGATAACATTCCGTCCGGGTATAGATTCTGACCTTCGACACGCCTTGAGCATGCACTCCCACCAACTCGTTATGGATTTACACAGATGCTCTTTAGCCAGGCATCAATGCAGGAGACTCGACAACTTGCTTCAAGGATGAGGGAACCACCTGAGATGCTTCCGCCAGCTGTGCCTCGCCGCTGCCTCCTTCGTCTTGTTCTCGGCTGTGACTTCGACCGCCTGAGCCGGAGCCTCATCGGCAACTGCTTCCGTTAGACTATGTTGTTCAAGCGGGACTGGCATGGCGGCTGTTGTTGCGGCCTCAGTTTCGAGCCGATGCTCAGGTTCGGGCTCGGCGTCAGCGACCGAGTTTTGTCTCGAGTCTAATGCCTCAGATACCTCGCTGTGACGGCGTGTTGCCTTACTTTCGGTACGGCCATGCGCAAGGTGCCTTCGATAAAACCCAGAATGTTTGATGAGCCATGGTTCCAGCCAGGCTTCCGCAGCGTATGGATTGGTTTTGCTGCTGCCTTCGGGTTGGTCCATGGCCAGGCCGTTAAATGCTTGTGCCATTTGTGTAGACGTTGGATGTAGTTGTTTGATTGGTACCAGATATTCGAGCTTGCTGCCCTGATTTCTTGTATTGAATGCTTTAATTTGCTTGATTGTGCTTTGGCTGTGGCAATCCTAAAATTCCTCCAGGTAAAGACAGGAACCCATATTTATGCTCTTATCGAGCACAAGCAACAACAACCCATGCACCAATAACATACAAAGAGAACACGATGACGTGCGTTGGCTTTCTGAGGGATATACATATCACGATATGGGACTCATTCCATTAGCAATCGGAGACACTTACAGCATAGTATTTGGATTCCGGAGGTATCCGGATCATGGGAATGCAAAGCGTAACCGCTCGACAGTGCATCGCCTCACAGGTCTTGTGGAAGTTGAACAAAGAACCAAAGAGCAAGGCTGCGGCAGTAGGGGAGGGATGGAACGGATTTTGGTTGGCCCCAAGAAATGGCGGATATGCCGGAAGGTGTTTCGTTATTCATGGTGTACTATATGTGCTGAGCCCCTTCGTCTTATGTTATGCTGGTAAATGCCGCAACGTTCATCTCTTGTGACTGTGGGATCCTAATAGCATTTGGGCTATGCGCATGTGGCTGTGTCTTGTATTCTTTCTCTTGTAATGAGGGAATATAGCAAACTTCCTCAACCTTGACAGACAACTTACTATCGGGCCAGTTCCTGGGGTCCCGGAGATGATGGTCCTGCAGAGTCTACCTTGATCTGGAACCCCCTTGAGCTGGTGGCATCGAGGACCAGTTAAATATGCCGCCATAAATGGCAGATTGTTGAAGGAAATGTTAGGGCTGATACTTTGGGGTTCAAACTTGAAGTTGGAAGAAAAAGGATTCGGAGAACTTTGGTCTCTGAGGCAGCGCGGTAACGTCATAGCACGTGATATTTTCTTGCACTAGTTCTTTTTGGGACTAACGTAGCCTTCCTTCATAGTTGCACAAAGTTTTGCTACACAAACTCGAACGCCCGATGCACTCCTGGACATCCATGCAGTTTATGCTACTACTGGGGCGTATTCCGGCTTTATACTCTCTCTTATGACCTCGAAATTGCTATAGCCTCGGCACCTCTATTTCTGGAAGTATCAAGCAGCGGTGGCAGTTCTGGAAAACTCCCAATGCCAGAAAATGAAACGGTCCCAGAAGGAGATCAGCCTCTTCTAAGGGCCACTGGACTCGTGCTTGTCATGAATACACCAAAAGGTAGGTCAGCAGAGCAAAGCGTCGAAGCCTACAGTTCAGTGACTGTTACCTCCATCTGTCTGGCTTTTCCCGATTTTTGTGTCTCTATGCATAGGACTTGTGCGTCGCTACTCGCAATGAACCGTCGTCAGTATGATGTCTGACACGCACGGCCCTTTGTTTCTTAGGACGCGGAGTATTCGCAACACAGGATATCCCCAGTGGTACCGTGATCGAAGTCAGCCCGGTGCTGATCTTCAGCGAGGAGGAGGTGGAGAACCACACCCAATACACCCGTTTGCAACACTATACTTAGTAAGACAGCCCTGGACATGGTCGCATACGAAAACCTCAAGATAGTCTGCGTTTTTTGCTTACACTACCTCCTTTTCCTCCCACAGTTACTGGCCCTCCGAGTCAGGTCGCACAATGACTCAAGCTCTCGCCCTGGGGCTGGGATCAATGTTCAACCATTCCATCCGGCAACAGAATGTGGGATGGAAACGCAACACCGAGACCGATGTGATTGTATATACTGCGCTCCGCGACATCAAGGCCGGAGAGGAATTGTGCATTTCCTACGGCAGCGCGAGATTATGGTTTGACGATGCGGATGCCAGGAACGGGCTTGACATTGACGATGATGAGAATGATACACGTGGTGAGACATTGGGCGAACTGGAGTTGAGTGGCCTTGGAAGGATGGATCTGTGAATTATGGGAAGTGAGATATCTACATTAATTTCAAGGCAATCTACAACGGCAACGGCATGGCATGCATTCTGGACAGGTGGACTGAGCAAGGCTGAATTATTGCTTACTCATCAGAGGGCGCTTGTTGTGGACGCGGACTGCAATAGCCGTCATCACTCAAACCCCTTTTTACAGCCTTGGTGAACAAATTTATATGTTGCATGAGTGATGGCATACCGCGGTGTAGTGTACAATTGTCCGTGTTATATGGATAGGAGTAGGTGGTGTAGTCGACACATTCCATGCGGCCGCACTGGGACCTGCTGGCGGAGACAGGGTCTCAAGCGAT
The DNA here is from genome assembly GCF_000230625.1 of Exophiala dermatitidis NIH/UT8656. Taxonomy (NCBI): domain Eukaryota; kingdom Fungi; phylum Ascomycota; class Eurotiomycetes; order Chaetothyriales; family Herpotrichiellaceae; genus Exophiala; species Exophiala dermatitidis. The sequence continues at coordinate 1,852,328 of NW_008751649.1, read as the reverse complement.
GCAACAAAGGAGCTGCCTGGAGTACAGTACTCCGGATAGTCAACCCCGAAGTGTGTCAGCATCCCCTCAAAAGCCCCAGGGCAGAGATACATTGTACACGAAACTCCGCTGTACATGGACCCAGCATGTTATTATCATTCAACTTTTACCAGTGTTGCTTGATGGGTGGAGACGAGCGGAAAGATCGGTATGTGGTACAACGAGTAGAAGCCATCCGACAGGACTGTTGGCATGGTATCTGCTGGCGACACCAAAGAACCATGCATCCCCGGTTTTGATCGTCAGCACTCCTTCTCGAAGGATGAATAGACTCGGGGTTGTATCAGGGCGAAGACCGAGCAGCTTTTGCAGGCATTCTCCATCTCCACGTACCCGACCTCGCTTGCCTCAGGTCCACCTCGAAAGACCCCAGAAGAAGGTGAGAACATGGAGTCAGTAATCTTGGTCTTATGGATGAGGCCACCAGCGCCGTGGAGGCGGAGCGCCACAACCACGATCATACCGGATTATCGAAGCCAGAGTAGTTGTAGAGTCCAGGCAGGCAATACTCCCAGGTACCTACTACTGCTATACTAATTCTTATCAAACCCTTTGCGATAGCCTCCACTGCTACGACCGCACACCGCAGTAATATGACTATGACGTCTCGCGACGCCAAGAATCATCCAGCTCGGAGGCGTCTCGGGGATAACTAGATCCGCTAGCGGCAGTTAATGTGTGCAGTCTGTGTGTGATTGGCCTCCCGCAATCACGCACTGCCGGCGTCAGGGTTCAACTCGAAGTTTTCAAAGTGCCGCTGACGTCGATCGGCGTCCATGCACTCGATCTTTACTCCCCGGGATGGCATTTTCCGGTCTACAACAGCAACGCAGTCAAGCCTTGGAGTCCAGTCGTGCAACATCGAGAGCACAACATCAGCTCGAGCTGCACAACTTGCAAGCCTCGAATATCAAATATCAAGCGTGTTCATGTTGGCTACCGTATCGCCATCGGACGGAGAAAAACGCACTGCTGGGCCACATGGGACTTTTATTCACAGTGGTGGAGTATCGTCAACTGCTAGTGGAAGTAGTAGTTGTATATCGCAGTCCCAGTCCCTGCCACCCCTGCTTACACGGCACTGGCAGACGCAGCGGTGGGAACGCTCGTGGAGACAAAGCCCCTGCCACCGACTACTAATCAATACCTGGCTGGGGATCTGCTACCACCTAAGGTACCTACTAGCTAGTATGTGTGTGCAAACGCGATGTTCGTGGGTCATCTGATGCGACGGGGCGGAATAGTGCACACATCTTTCTACAATCATACGAACTACTGCTAAGATAGAGCGGAAACCGATTTGCTACTAAATAGTATGGGCAGTGTCCCCTCCTTCTCACCCTCTTTCCATTCTCCTGCGCTGCCTATCCTACACCTGTCTCTGTGCCGAGTTTTCATCTTGTCTCGGTGGTTGCTATCCTCCGGAGAGATTCAATTTATGCTGCAAGCTGCCACGGTCAGCTCTCAGCATCTGTCGCCATCATCATCAGCGCTATATTCGTGAGCTAGCGCAACCAACAACTTGAGAACCGGTGCGGGTTTCCGCCACAAGTCGTCAAGTCCAAGTCACATTTCAGAGTCAGTCAGTCAAGCTCATTCTTGACTTGATGGATCCGTTTGAGAAACCCAAACACCTCCACGCCTCGCACATTCCCCAACTCCAGCGGGGACAAGACTCGTCGTCCTCGTCGCACCCAGCCTCGGACGAAGTCACCGTGACGCACCACGAACACGAACCCTACGAGCTTGACGACTTCTCAGGCCACAACAAAAGATCCCAGACCATGGCTCCCTCCTCTCAGCCACATCCTACCGCGCCATCCGGGCCGCAACAACAGCCCGGCATGGACCCGAACCCGATGACCTCGTACCCCTACCATTCGGAACACGGCCCGCCGATCGACAACATGCTCAAGTACGACGAGGCCGAACAAGACTACCAGCACCACCGGAACCTGTGGTGGTCGCGCGTGCGCCATCACCTACGCGACCCGTTTGCCGAGTTTGTGGGCACGTTTATCATGATCCTGTTTGGAGACGGCAGCGTCGCTCAAGTTATGTTGTCCGCCAACGAAAAGTTGCCGGCGAGCAGTCAAAATAAAGGCGATTATCAATCCATTTCTTGGGGGTAAGTTTGGTTTTTGCCCCGAGCTCTTGTCTAGACAAACTCCTGCCGGAGTCAGCTGAAAACTAAAGCCAAAGATCGCTAACTGAACATTTTTGTTATTTACCAGATGGGGCATTGGCGTCATGTTCGGCGTCTACGTTGCCGGTTGTGCCGGAGGCCACCTGAACCCGGCCATCACGTTTGTCAACTGCCTGTACCGCAAATTCCCTTGGTACAAATTGCCCATTTATGCCTTCGCCCAGACGCTGGGCTGCTTCTGCGGCGCCGCCGTCATCTACGGCAACTACAAGTCCGCCATTGACGCCTACGAAGGCGGTGCGGGAATCCGCACCGTGCCAGGTTACTCCGACACCGCGACCGCAGGCGTCTTCTGCACATACCCGCAACCCTTCCTGACCAAGACGGGCCAAGTGTTTTCCGAAATCATCGCCAGCGCCGTTTTGGTCTTGGTCATTTTCGCCCTCAAGGACGACGCCAATCTGGGCGCCGGCAATCTCGTGCCCATTTGTCTGTTCTTTTTGATCTTTGGCATCGGCGCCACCTTGGGCTGGGAAACAGGATATGCCATCAATCTGGCCCGAGACTTTGGCCCCAGGCTGTTCACGTATTTTGTGGGCTATGGTCATGAAGTCTGGAGCGCTGGTGGCTATTATTTCTGGGTATGTCCTGAACTCACTCCCTTGTGACGGAGACACGCACCTCTATTTTGTCGATTGGAATGCTGATTTTTTTGGTCTTTGTCTAGATCCCCATGGTTTGTCCTTTTATCGGCTGCACGTTGGGTGGTTGGTTGTACGACACGCTAATTTACACGGGCGAGTCACCCATCAACACTCCCTGGATGGGTCTGAAGCGAGTGGTGCACCCGAGTAAACAGGGCATCAAGGAGGCCATTACCGGCCACCCGGCGGATAAGCAGGTCTGATCCATCGGCAGCCCGAATCAATCCCCCCTTGCGCGCACCTTGCACGTGCCGCCTACCTTCCGAAACGACCCATTTTGACGGCCAAAAGTAGTCCGCCCTGATTTCTGGGTGTGATATATGTAACACCAGTCTGTTCCAAAAGGCCATCTATGCTCTCTGTATATGTATACGAGATAAGAGCGAAATAGTGTGGCTGCAGAAAATCTTGGATAGCGCAGTACCATAACAATGGTTTCCTCCTTTGAGATTGGGAACCTTTTCTCCACGTGTAATTGTTATCATGAAAGAATAGTTCCGCAATCAGTTCTTCTGTTTCTTCTTCTGCGGTCCGCCTTCCTCGTCGTCACTGAGCTCGGCATAGATGGTCTTTGGCTGCGTCTTCTTCCAGACATTCGTGAACATGGGCTCCTTTTCGGCCTTTTCGGCGTACTTGAGCAGAGCTTCGCGCGGATCTTCTTCCCGCATGGAGCTCAGCGGGATCCTCTCCTTGATATGACGCTCGTCCGGCTGGCTTCTGGCGAAGGGGGTAGATGCTGGGATATGCGGTCTCCGCGGGTCTCGCGAACGGCCGGACGCAGTGAGTCCGATGGTCGGGTGCCGCGATGCGAAAGTGCTGCCCTGGATGGCCTCGCTGCTCGTTCCCGGGTTGACGATCGCGTCGCCAGAGACGCCCTGCGACATGTCGGTGGTCAGGCTGGGGTCGTCGTCGACGTGGCGACGTTTCGGCGGCTTCGACATGACCATCAAGGCACCCTTTGTCGAGATCTTGGGGTTGAACAGCATGTGCGTCTCGGCGTTGGCGCTTCCCGTGATGATTTGATTCAGCTTCTCGTGCCACAGCACGCTGATGAGGGCGGACCCTGGGGTCACCGGCGTCACGAGCTCTGGCTTGAGGGTGGCTGGGTTGAGGATATACAGGTCGCCCGACTCGGAACCTGTAAGAACAGAGGACGCATTGGGAGCAAACATGATGTTGGAGGTTGGGTACTGACTCGACGTGGAGGTGTGCGACGTGGTGTTGACGGGCTGTTTGAACTTGCGCGTGTCCCACAGCTTGATCGTGTCGTCGCCGCCCCTGGTGATGACCAGCCGGCCGTCGGGACTGATGTCCACCCCACCGGTCCAGGTGTTGCTGGCATGGGCCTGGCTGATCTCGGCACTCGGTCGGTTGTAGGGCCCTTCGCCTCCCCACATCACCAAAGACCCATCGAGCGCGGCCGCCACAAGAAGCGTATTGCCACCTTCCACTTGACTGCCCCAGGCCACGGCGGTCATGCGAGTCCGTCCTGCCGAGCCGGCCTGCTTGGATTTGTGCACAATGACATCGCGTTGTTTGTTCCGCACGTTGACGTCCCAGATGCGTAGCGTGCTGTCCGTCCCTGCCGTTACGCATAGGTCGTAGTTGTGAGGATGCCATGTGCCGCTGGTGATCTCGCTGATGTGCCCTTTGGTCATGTGCATGTCGCGAAGATACATGTCTCCCTTGACAAACTCGACCGACATCTCACCGTCGCGGGTTAAGATCCTAGCTTGAGGTGTCGCCGTCACTACCAGAACCTGGCTCGGCGAGTTTGGGTTGAACTTGGCCACGTGTACTGGATGCGTCTCTGAGTTGGCGGACGACTTTGTAGCGGTCGGATCAACCGATTTGAAGGCCCGTAAAGTGTTGGGAGTCATGGTTGCGAAATCGTGCAGCTTGATCGTACAGTCGGTAGACCCGGTGATCATCCGTGACCCAGCGGGATCCACGGCGATGGTGGTGACTGCCCGGTCATGCGTTTTGAAAACAATCTCATGAGATGTCGGGAATTCATCTTCATAATCGGAGTCGTCAGACTCAGAGTCCGCGTCCGAGTCTGTGTCGGAATCCTTATCTGGATCATGGCGTACGTCCTTCGATTTTGCAGATATTGTTTGGTCCGCCTCGGACTGTCCAGGCACTTTGCGCCGGACGCTTTCTATCTGTGCCGTTGGGTCGAATTCGCCACCGGAACTACCGAACGACGCCGGCACAAAGTGTCTGAGACTCTCTTCGTCTATTTCGTCCATTGTAAGGATTTGCAATCGCCTTTATGGCAACCTGGCAATGAACAAGAAGCACGAGTCGATCGTCAAACCAGGACGCGGCTAGGGAGAACTGAAAATCGTACGGTAGCCGTCCCAACCTCAGAACTGGGGCTTGGCCATCTGTCAGAGTAGTTACGAAGTCCGCTCGGACGTTCAGACAACAGAGTTTCCCATGCAATGAAGTAGACGTTGAAGAGTCTCAACGCCAGGAAGTCGTCCGCGCCGGTCTTGGCATATAAATTGCGTTTCAATGCCAAATACTCATCTGTTGACATATGTACGGCCGGGCAAGGGGGTTGAAGCGTCGCAGCCTTTCCCCGCCACCTAGGTGCCCGCCAGCGTGAGATACGACAGATGATATCGCAACCTTTTGTCTCCACCGCATATAAAGCTAGCGATCCTTGGAGGGCTCACTCCAAGAGGTAATGCTCATAACGCCGAATTGGAGCTTGTCTCATTCCCAGCTGTCGGCCATCGCAGGATACAACACCAGAGAGCTCAGCCGAAGCCCCAAGTTGGAGGAGATTGACTAGATACACACTGCATGGAGTAAATTTCTCCATCACACAGAGGCCTAACTAGATCTAGACTAGAGCCTGCAAATATACAGTTATCATTGGCTAGTTCCTTCACAAAATTGACTTCTACCTACAACGCCTCCTACTCGACCCCTACCGATATAGCTAGAGAACTGTAGGGGTATAGTAGTATGCCTATACAACTGCAGCAGGGGTCCAGTTAATAGGCGTCTGGTAGCAGGCGTACAGTTATAGGCTTATAGGCGGTGTAGGCGCTATCGGGGGCACACAACATTGTAGTTATAGTTGTTTGTAGGCGTTATAGGCGAGCGGCTGAGCGGCGCTAGTACGTATATAGTTAGGGCCCCGTACGCTGGAGAAATTGCTCCCTGTGCAGCTACTAGTGTAGTACTAGTGGATCTCAAGTTGGAGACGCCGAACTTCGAATTGATGGCCGCGGCTACAACAAACAAGGCTGACCAATCGGCCACGGCCATGCGGGGGTTGTTCAGTTGGACGGCCTCACTGTTGATGTTGGGCGGCTTTTGATTTCTCATTCAATAATATAAACATATACGTTCTTCTACTACACTTCTCTGACTGATTGCGAGAGTGATCGTCTGTATCCCTTCGCATTGATATTACAGTGGTGCCACTTCCAACTTCATAATAACCACTGCCAACCACAGCATCCTATCATCATGGCATCTGATAGTGTGCTCACCATCGACGGCAGCAAGTTCGGACCTGCCGTCATATCTGAGGAATCCAATGCCTTCAACAAGTATCTGATGGACATCATGGCCGGCGGGCCAAAGTGGTACGAAGTAAGTGCTACTTTTCTAGGATTCCATCGGCACAATTTCTTGTCCTGGGCCTCTGACTTAAATGCTCACACAACTACCATTTTCCCAGGTTGGAGCGCAACGGTACCGTGAAATGCGTGCCGCCGGCGAGACTCCGCTGCCCAAAGCCGTATATCTGGACTCTGCCGAGTCGTTCGACATTCCCTCCAGGGACGCCGACCGAACGATCCCTTGTCGGATCCTGAAGCCTCAGAACGGCAAGTCCGCCAAAGCGATCTTCATGCACATTCACGGCGGCGGTTGGGTCTTACAGGACGAGAAATCCCAGGATCCGCCGCTGCAGGCCATTGCGCAAGACACGGAGACCATGGTCATTTCGGTCGGTTACCGCTTGGGCCCGGAGCATCCTTTCCCTGCTGGTCCCAATGACTGCTATGACGTGGCGGAGTGGCTTGTCGACAATGCCGAAGCAAAGTTCGGCCTTCCCATGGCCTTCGTTGGGGGTGAATCTGCTGGTGCCCACCTCAGTTTGCTGGTCGCTCTGTATCTGCTACAACATCACGACCGGAAGTACGCCGATTTTCGATTCAAGGGCCTTCTGCTGCACTTCGGGTGTTTTTCATTGATCTGGACGCCCAGTGTCTACAACTTCAAGAAGCCCGAGGTGTTGGTCCTGGACCGTGACTTGATGGACCATTTCATCGACGCTTTCTGTCCCGGCATGTCTGATGAAGAAAAAAGGCATCCTTCATTGAGTCCACTCTATGCGGATCTGGAGCCTTTGCGGGGCAAGCTGCCGCCGGCGCTTTTCACTTGCGGCACCGAGGATTGTTTGCTCGATGATACCATGTTTATGAGCACGAAATGGTTGATGGCCGGCGGTCAGGCCATAGTTAAAATCATTCCTGGAGCTCCACACGGCTTCATTTTCTTCCCACGCAACGTGAAAGGCAGTGGTTCCGATGAGGGAATGAACGCTGTTGAGGACTTTATCCGATCAAAGCTGAGTAGCTGAGTTTTGAATACAAGGTATTTAGATGGAGGTCCAATGGGCATTGCAGGCTGTTTGTTATGATGAATACAATCTTTAGTAGGGAACAGAGTTTCATGATTCGGACGCACAAGGCTGGTTCACGAGTTCTGCCAGTTCGTAATGGTGGTTGATCATCCCAGCCATGCCTGCCTTCGTAACTGTCTTTCCGTACATTCAAATCGAGATGTAGATGTCCCGAAGGCTGAGAACTGTGACTGTAAACCAGGGACAGACAACGTCGTGCCGATTTCGGTAGGATAGACTTCTTGCTGTACGGCCCAGAGCCTATACATGCTGTTGAATAGTCAAACACCGCCTTGGAGCCTGGACAAGTCCTTGCCGATCATTCGATCATGTCGACATCGTCTCCACCCTCAGGCCGGGCTTCTTGCGGGGCTGGAGCGCCATTGTTCTGAGTTCCTCCCTGGGTGTTGCCTGCACCACCCCAGTAATCATCCATTTCGGCATCAAGTTCCTCGACAGTCTTGCGTGGTCTGCCGTTAACCAGTTTGTGGCTATCTGCGTCTCTAGGAGCCCTTTCTCGTCTCTCGCCTGGTCTTCGACCTCCCCGATGACTCGAGCTTCGATTGTCACGCTGGCCGGGAATATATCGATCGATGTTCTCGGGTGCTGGTCGGGTGGTATCAGTTCTCCGGTCTCTCGGTTGGCCTCTGCGTGGGCCGCGCCTAGCGACCCGGTCTTCCTCCACTTCTTCCATAGGACTTGCACTCCGACGTCTACTGCGCCCACTTGGTGCTTCAATTCGATCAAAGAGACTCTTCGGATTCTCCACCCGATCAAAGGGGTTGTCCCTCCTTGGCAGGGGAAGAAGCGTAAGCCGGATTGGTTGGCCTTTGGCGTTGGCACCATCGAACTCGCGAATGGCTGTCCTGGCATCGGCGACATGCTGATAAGTGACAAACGCGACACCTTCTGAGCGTCCGGCTCGATCATAACGGAGTTTAGCGTCCATGACAGGCGCAATGCGCTCGAAAAGATCCTAGTCGAATCAGCATCTCCTTTAGATACCATGTCAGCGGGCTTACATAGATGTCCTCTTCAGTCAGGTCATAATGAAGATTGTCGACACGAAGTTTGGCTGGAGGCGGATTTCTGGCCAGGTCAGCATAAGTTGTGCATGAATTCCCACAGCGTCATACCTATCAGGCTCTGGCACACGGTCTCGCACTCCTTTACGGTCGTATCTTTCTCTTGGTCGATCATAATCGCGGCCTGTGAGTTGGTCAATAGAGGCAATTATGAGGATCTGTGATGTATCGTACTGTCCGGCTCGTCGTCATATCGATCGTGGACCCAGTCGCTGTAACTAGATTAGCCCGAGAGCTCATCTAGATAGGGCCGAACTTACTTGTCGAGATTCGTTCGCTCATCTCTTGCAGACTGTAGTGGAGGAAGATCTAGTTAGCTGTTTCCGTCAAAACAACCCTGGCCCGCTCGCGTCGGATGCCCAAGCACCAGTCCAGTGAGGATTCGAGATGATGCGGCGATCAATCGGACCGGCGGACAGGCGGGTATCATGAAAGAGGAGAGGAGATTCGGACCTAGGTCATTTGGGTCAGCCAAAAGGGGTGCTTCGAGGTGTACCAGTACTTTTGACGCTCACCTTTCTGACTCCATCGCGAGGGTAATCATAATCGCGACGACGTGGAGGAGGAGGTGCTCGTCGAACCCGGGGTTGGCTTCGCTGATATCTCGTTAGTTCATGGCTTGATTGTGCAGCTGAGCTGAGCCACCAACCTGGCGTTCAGCAATTGTATCGTCTAGACTGCGATCCATACTGCAGATCGAGACGCTTGATCGTCGACAATGAAAAGATATTGTTGGAAGGCGCAGACGCAACTTAGTCACGCGTCAAGGGGTTTGTCGAGAAGCACTTTACTCCTAGCTGGGTTCGTGCAGCGGCTGGAAGGATCAACCAATGTAGGCGAGCAAACAACCTGAAGTTCAAGTTATAAACTTGTCGCGGTGCAAAACTCCACAAATGCTGTCTGTCCTGTCCGATCAGGCGGCGCCGCAGGATGTTTGTTAGTAGTAGGACTTTGCTTAGAGGGCCCTTTCACGTGACCCCGGCGATTTATGTCCCGCCTAAAGCCGGACCAAGTGCGCATTTTGGCAGACATCATTGCATGTATTGCGTCGATGGAGATTCAAGGCACTTCAACAACTAACACCTCCGCCGCATCTCATGGCTTATAAAGATCCTTATTGTCATATGTTTATGGTGCTTCGGGCAGGGCCTTTATGCCTTAGACATTGCTAGATATTGACCTCTGCTCATGCCGCAACGACGCCTGTTCGCATACCCACCCGCAACCCCTACGATATTTCCTGAAACCCTGTCTCTACTGCGATTCCAGGGCTCACACCGAGATCACTAGTTGTGGCATCCATGCACATACCTAACTCTCCTACCACAGCTGATCACCATCAGTTGCACCCCTTCATCTTCCTTCTCAAGTCCGGGGGAGCGCATCCTGGGGACGATGAGCAGTTGCAACAACGGTGGTCGTCATTGATTGGAATCATAACAGCAATTGTCGGAAACTTGCTTATATCATTTGCACTCAATACGCAGAGATATGCACATATCCTTATAGACCGACAGTGCAGACAAGGAAAGAGTCAATCTGAAAATGGTGTATTTTTGCGGAAGCCCATTGGATATGGCTCTGCCACGCAAGGAGATGCTGCGGCAGCACGGGAAAGGAGCGACATCGTTAAAATCGCAAGTGGCGGTGCTGCACGCAGTGGCTCCATTAGTCCCTCAACGGACGGGTCATTACATGTTCCGGATGACGTGCGGAAGCGACAAGATCGTCATGAGAAAGGCTCCGCGGAGGACCAGGACCGACCATCATATCTGAAATCGCCGTACTGGTGGCTAGGCCTGGTGTTGATGGTCATCGGAGAGGCCGGGAACTTCCTCGCCTACGGATTCGCGCCTGCACATATCGTCAGTCCTTTGGGAGTGGTGGCGCTGATATCGAATTGTCTAATTGCTCCTTTGATGCTCCACGAGCGCTTCAGAAAGCGCGATGCTTGGGGAGTCCTTATAGCCATCGCTGGCGCTGTCACGGTTGTACTGTCTGCGCAAACTAGTGAAGGAAAGTTTGGACCTGGAGAACTATGGAGGAGCATCAAGAGATGGGAATTCCTCCTTTACGTCCTCATCACCTTGTTACTCATTGGTGTTCTTATGTACGTGGAACCACAATATGGTCGGAAGACCATCCTCCTCGATCTTGGGCTGGTGGGCTTGTTTGGAGGCTATACCGTCCTATCGACAAAAGGGGTTTCATCGCTTTTGTCAGCATCGCTTTGGAAAGCATTTACCTATCCCATCACCTACTGCCTGGCCCTTATTCTGGTTGGATCGGCACTCATGCAAATTCGGTATCTGAATCGAGCCTTACAAAACTACGACTCAACGCAGGTGATACCAACACAGTTTGTGCTTTTCACACTCTCAGTCATTCTTGGATCGGCGGTGCTGTACCGGGATTTTGAACATACTACCGTGGAACAGGCGGTGAAATTCATCCTTGGATGTTTGTTGACGTTCTTCGGGGTGTATTTGATCACCAGCGGTCGAGAAGAGCAGACGGATTCCGATGAACTAGAAGACCACGAAGGGGACGAGACAATTAGACTGCTCGACGAAGAAAACGAGGATATAGATGTTCACACCTTCTATCCAGGAGAAGTAGGAGACACAAGTGCCTCTCGAAGCACCGAACGGCTGAAAACATCCCATGATGAGCAGGACGAACTAGAGGATCCAGACGGCCTATTGACACCTCGTCGCGTTTCAACGTCGTCCTCAGTTCCTTCCATTGCAGTGACGCCGGCCGAATCCACTGACCTCTTGAGTGTCAACCCTTGGGCATCCTCCACCCTGGGGGAGGACACACCTGCGGCGGCTCCTCAGACTCCCCAGCTTGGGGCCCTCCAGCAATCTGATTCGGGGTCAGGTTCAACGTCGTTCTTCACGCCCGCCACGTCAAAACCAGGAGGCCGTACGCGCTCAGTCCCGGCCAACCTGGAGTCTTCCACCATACAAAGCATACCCCAGCTTCCCGCTGCCGTCAGCCCCACCGGTTTCGGCTCAGACGAGGCATCTCCGGCGGCACTAGGGTTCCTGACACGCTCCGCTCGCGGAAGTATCTCACGGCTTCTGCCGGTGCCTGGCCCCCTTCTCCCACCTTTATCCTCGTCCCTTAGCGCGTTGGTCGCAGATTCACTGCTCAAGGGTGAAGGAGCGTCTCCATCCGCACGAGCTGCGAGCCGCCGCTCACGATCTGTCCACCATGCGCATGAGGACGGTCGGCGGAGGGGTATCGTCCCTGTCACAGACGAGGAGAACCCGCTGGGCCTGGATGACGCCGATCTCAGCCGTGCAACTACCCAGGAGACTATCCCTACCCCAGGCTCACACAGATATGACAACAATGAGGGAGACCAGCAGTATCGCCAGACTATAAGGGAGCGGCTGCCTAATCTCCGGGCTCTCAGTGAGACCATTTCGGGGATCATAGGACGTCCAAAGCCCAGAGGTGGCGGGAAGAGTAGAGATGTCTTTGATGACCAGCCATGAGAAAAGAGTGGCCGCCACTGCCACTGCCTTTGAGTGTCTCTCTGCACCCCTATTCCTTGTCTGAGAACAACCACTTGTCCACCTAGCAAGCCTTCTTTTTACATTCTAGAGCAGCAGTCGCGATGAAAAGCGGTGTCAATTAATATGTAATTCTCTTTAGATTCAGTCACTTGTTCCATTTACATGCAAGAATATACGTAGTATAATGCATGCAAGACATCCACGTGTATCTGGGATATCATATCAATGACTGTGCTGAGAGGGACCTTTGTTGTTGGTGAAGGCCCAAACAAGGCATTAAGGGCCTGCTCTGGCAGCCCAGCCACGCCACAGTAGAAAGCATTTGTTTGCGAGTCACATCTCTCATCTCTCTGTCAACATCAAGCACCTGATGGGCCAGGCTTGCCCATTACAGCCTTGGTCCTGTTGTCTTCAGACGGCTTCTCTGCTGCAGCCTTTGCGGCGGTGGTGCCAGGTTTGACCTCTCTTTCCCGCTCCCGTCTCGCCTTGGCCCCTGCCTTCAAGTTCTCCCATTTTTCCTTGTATCTGGACAAATTCTCCCTCAGTTTGGCGTTTTCGTCATCTTTCTTGCGTAGGCGCGCGTCACTCTTGCGCAGGATCTCTTCGAGCTCGGCGATTCTCTTGGCCATGGCCTCGTCCGAACCTGGCACGGGTCCAGCTGTGGCCCCGCCTCCTCCTCCTCCACTGTGCATTCCAACTCCCATACCTAGTCCAAGATCTAGGCCCATGCCTAGACCACCTCCTTTACTAGTCGACTTCCCGCGCGAATTCTCCGGAGAGAGAACTGTTGGTGTAGTGAAAGGTGACCGTTGTAGCGAGCGAATGCTTTGCGCGAGTGCCGCCGAGGATGTCTGCGCCGACATTTCAAACACGTGCAGTCGGCGGGACAGGGTGTCAACCAGTTGTCTTAGGGCATGGTTTGCCAGTGCGATCTCCTCCATGGTCTTCCCATCGACCTTGGCCTCGTCCGCACCGCCGCCGCCGCCACGACGATTGAAGCGGCCAGGTCCTTGTTGCGGGCCCCCAATACTCTCATGGGAACGGTGCGGAAGAATCATGCTCTCGGCGTCGACGAAATTGTCTTCTGAGATATTGGACAAATTCGACGGCTGCCGGTGATGTCGTAAGCCCCCGCGCGCCTCTTCACGGTCTACCCTGTTCATGATTTCCGCGTAGGATATGGTGCCCCCAGTCGTGGGGACGACGTAGAACGATTCCGCGGGATTATGCGACTGTGCGCCCGGCCCTGAAACTGCCCGGAGTGCGGCACGAGAGATCAGTTGCGAGTAGTCGATCGAAGGAGCGGCGGGGGTTGCACGAGCAGGTGTCTTTGGAGGTTTGGGTGATGCCTGTACGGGCGACTTGGCCGGCGATGCTGGAGTGGCCGTGGTGGCATTGGTGGCCAATGGAAGTCCTGCAAATGCCAGAGGTGCACTGAGTTTCGAGATCAGGTTTTCAAAGGTCGCGTAGAATTGTTGAAAGGGAGCATCCGAGGATTCCTCGTCGGTTTGCTCAGCAGTATTGGGTTGCGCCGTCTCTTGCTCGGTCGGTGGAGCCCAGGATGGCTGGGAATGTGATTGCGATTGCTTGGACATTGAAAGGAGAGCATCGGTCGTGCCTGTGCTCTTTCTAGATAGCGATTTGGCCCGGGCTTCGTCTTCAGCATTGTGTCCGTCTGCGTGCTGGTTAGACACCAAAGGAGAGATCGGGGTTGGCCTTTTCTGACGACCGCTCGGGATCCCTCGGGCAGACGCAAGATTGCTGACGATGGAAGATGAGAGCTCGCGGGCATTTGGCCTGAGGCCTCGCGGTAGCCTCGGGGGATGGACTGTCCTCTCTGGTGATGGCAGCCCCTCTGGCGCGGGCTTCGGCGGCGACGGCTCTCTCAGAGGCGCAGGCGAAGGGGAAGGACTGGCAGTTGCTGCCGGTGAGGCCTGAGGCGCATCTCCACTAGCGGCTGGTCTCTCATGGCTTGATCTCAATATTTGTCCAAGTTGCTTGTGATGCTGTTCTAACAGGTTCAGAATCCGTAAGGCCTCCAAATCGGACGTCCCTTGCGCGGCGCTTGCGAATTCCGCCGCTGCCAGATCATGTTCCTCACTCGCGGCGACTGGGTTGGACCGTCGGGTCTCGAGGGCAGCATTACGCGCATGAGCATGTGCCTGGAAGGTTATGCTTAGTAGATGAGGCTTCGTGTTGGCTGCGAGCAGGACATACCAGCGTCAGTGGTGCGGCCTCCATGAGACTATAGGAAGACGGTGCCGTAGGCCTGCGACGTCAGGTCTGTTCGGTTGTTTCCTAGTCGTCCGTGCCGAGCGCTTTTGTGTTGTATTTTCAGGGGAGATAGCAGCTCGGTTGAAACCTTTAGGAAAGGCGGCCGAAGTCAGCATCGACTCCTCTTTCTCGTGTTCGCATTCGGATTCGCATTCGTAGCCTGAAGGCGGACGAGACGAGGCTGAAGAAGTTGGAAGATCCTACTCGTAGTACTAGTACCGCAGTGTGGGGGAAGGCGGGCAGCTTTGAGGGTTCGGCCGGTGGATAGAGAGGACTAGCAGTAGGGACACAAGGCTGTGGCGGCGGTGGCAGCCTAGAACCGCCCGCCACTAGTTGTACGCCAGACAGAGATATGGTTGGTTGCACCTGTCGTTGCACCCTACAACATTGTACAGTGTTGTAGTCAGGGTAGAAATTATGATACATCACAGGCAGCAATGGAAGGTCGCTTGTGGTACCTAACGGGGGAATGACACTCGTGAGATTCTACCTACCTACCACTGCTGAGGGTCACTGCGCACCAGCCGCGTATGTCTACGCGTGGAGATGGAGATGAAGAGCACAGGTGCCCACCGCAGATTAGTACTACCTAGGTAGGATCTCGGGTCACCCACCTGTCTGCCACCGCGCCTGGCACCTCTCCTCGTTTAGGTGCTACATTGTAGAGGCGTCTCCTCCCCCCCAACGGTGCCTAGGCACCGTCTGACACTGCATTACCAAACATCCATAGTAGGATGCAGATTTTGCTAAGCACACGTAAAAGGAAGATTTTGACTGACGGCTGTATTTCAACTTCGCCTGAGGCGCCCTCCCTAAGGTCCAGTGCCTAAAGTAAGGTACCTACCCCAAGCGGGTACCCAACGATTGGCGTTTATACCCCCCAAGGTACGCTACGCCTGGCTACATGGACAAACTTCAGATCTGTCAACCTGTCATTCCTTTTGACCATGATGATGATTATTTCTTGCCTTCTCAGCATCATCCTCCACAATCCTCTCTGCTCATCCGTTACACCTCGTTTCACTTCCCTTCGGACGTACCTTCTCCCTACGTAGACAACCGCTTTTCGATTCTACGAGAATATTCTTACATCAAGTCCTTCATTAAAGAGCCTAGGGTAGCGCGTCTCCTTGCATTTCTCCCCCTGTGCATTGACCCCAGTGCGACCTCCTCTCCAATGCCTACGTGACATCACTCTGCCCATTGGTCACTTGAACCATACGGTAAACAATCGACACGACACGACACCACTGCATACCTACACCGACTCGACTTCGTCTTGGTGCCACGCTGTCTCGAATGACCACAGACTGTATCGATTTCTTGCCTCATGCGCTCCTACAATGCCGGAGCCCTCCCCTCAACTCAAGGGCATCAAGAAAGTGCTCTCGAACAGGAGACGTTCAGCCGACCTCCAAGGTGACGAGACAATTAGCGGGCTCCGGACGAACTCCATCGATTCCCTCTCCATCGATAAATCTCCTACAAGACAAAGTACTCGGTCTGTCAGCCAAGATGGAAGCAGCAAGTCTGGAAGCAGTGGTATGCGAAAGCTGCTGCCTGGACACAGCAAGAGGAAAAGGAGGAAGCTCAGGGAGGAAGAGTTGAAAGTCGTAGCAGATCATTTGGCACGGGGGCGAACTGGGTCTAAATTGAGCACAACTACACCGCCAGATGCTCTGAGCAGGCAATCCAGCAGCCTTGCCCCCGACGGTGACACCAGCCTTCTTACAGACGACTCCGAAGTGGAAACACCGCCGCTCGTTTCTCGCGACTCTCACACAGGCTACCTGACGATGTCTTCTCCCTTGGTCTCCACTGTGCCCGCTCGGAACAATGATGAACCAGCACAGAATTCCTCTGCAACGCGTTCGCTTGGAAACATACCGGTATTGCTGGAGCCTGGTCAAATAAGTGGATCACCATCTTCAAAGGGCGCCCCTCCACTTGAATCAGAATCAACTTTCAATGCAACGACATTGAATGACAGAGCAGGAGGTCAGGCGCCAGCAGCAGAGGACGAGAGCATGAGTTCATATCGGGGTGTGTCGCCCTCTCGCCGCTTCCGCGACGTGTTTGCAAAGGGTAGTAAGACTTCGCCCACGAGTCCCGAAAGAAGTTCGACAGGTATGGCGAGCGGCATTTCAGGCCCCAAGAGCAGCCTTAGCCTGGTCGCTGGGACGAGTGCAACCGCCGAATCGAAGTCGCAAGAGGCAAGCCCTGGATCCTGGACGGATCAAGGCCAGCTGCAAAACCATTCCATGCCCAATCTAGACACCATGATACGGCCATTGACTCCACCTGCAGCTCTGATCAGTACGCCTGTGACCACGGTCACCCCGCCTACTCCCACCGATACGAGGTTTGAAGAAAGACCAGACCCTCCGCAGTCAAATAAAGCCGGGGTAAATCCAAAGGACGAGGCAGGCATCGTGGTCAGCCCTTCGGGAAACATGATCTCCCATCGCCGCATTCGTTCCGCCTCCTCCATCACTCATCAGCCAAGCAAGTTGTCCACTTCCATGACGGCGCCTTTAACCCCAACAATGGAGGAGAGCAAGGCGCTCTCAGGGAGCGGAACTGGCAACAGGACCCCAAGTGGTGGCTTGTTCTCTTCCTGGGTTTCTGCAGCTCAAAATGCTGCGACCACCATCACCAACCTGACCGGCCAGAATCGGACACGGTCCGGAACCAATGCGTCTGACACTTCGGTCAAGCCGAAACCGTTCGAGCAATCCATTAAGGAAGAGGAAGAGGAATCAACCAAAAAGCCGCCGGAACCCGAAGTACCTCGGAAACAATTGGCCATTGAAACCATGGGCTCAGGAGACCTCAACTTCGAGCATTTGGGTTTGGAGCCTGATGACAAAGGTTCAGCCACCACTGGACCTGATCTGGCCGGACTACGAAAAGACTCTACGCTGGCCCGGGAGAAGGCAGCCGCGAAAGTCGAAGATCTTCTTGCGAAACGAGCCGTTTCGGCGGCTTATGAAAAGCCCACTGATGCCCAGACACCGGTGGCAGAAATTGCCGACCCTGTCGGGAATGTGAAGACTTCGCAGGCATTCCCAGGCACGTTGAGCGGAGAGAAGACGCCCCCGAATGGGAGCATCGCTGACAGTGACGGTACCACGATCAAACGGACAAACAGTGTTCGCAGTAAGCTGGGCAAAAGACGATCTCGTGGGTCTTCGGCGGCAACAGGGCAGTCCGCAATTGGTGCTATGATAGGAGCTAGCACCGCGGCTCTGGTGAATCCCGCCAAAGGGCCTCGTGTATCGGGTTTCACTCTGGCTCCGAAACTGCGGAATCGGAACTTTCATCAGCAGTTTCGCAGTGTGCCCGAGGATGATTACTTGATCGAAGACTATAGTTGCGCCTTACAAAAAGAGATTCTGCTGGCGGGACGGCTTTATATCTCCGAAGGACATATCTGTTTCTTCAGCAACATTCTCGGCTGGGTCACCACGGTCGTGATCTCTTTCGATGAAGTGGTCAGCATCGAGCGGGAAAATACCGCCGTGGTGTTCCAGAATGCCATTGCCATTCAAACATTGCACGCCAGGCATACTTTCCGAAGTTTATTATACCGTGAGCAAACCTACGATCTACTGATCGGAATATGGCGCGTCAGTCACCCGGCGAGTTTCCAGAAGAGCGTCAACGGTAAGCAGTTGGCAGCTGAAGAGGCCAATGTCAACATAGAGCCTGCGGCGGAGATTGTTGGAAGTGGTCAAGTCAGCGAAGGGAGCACAACTGAGGAGTCTGACTCGGAAGGAGACAACGACAGTGCAGAGAGTCTTGCGGATAGTAGCGGCAGTCATGCTGACAGCGAGATTGGCGACGGTAAGACAGTGTCGAGGAAAGCGTCAGGCATGAATGCGGCTGCTGTCGCGCAGACAGCTAGTGTGTTGGCAGGCACTGCCAGCGACGTTCCACCAGGACTTGCTCTTCAAGCAGGCGTTCCAGAGGCAGCTAAGGACTACCCTGGCCCTGCGACACATCCTCCAACGGACTCTACTGACATCGCCACACCTTACGACAAGGCCTTGAAAGACGAGATCATTCCTGCTCCTCTGGGCAAGGTCTACTCTTTGTTGTATGGTCCCGAATCCGGGCTTTTCGTCCGAAAGTTCTTGGCCGATGAAAGCAAGTGTACTGAGGTTGTACTTGAAGACGACAAGAAAGGTCTGAATGAAGAAATCAAGAGTCGACAATACACATATATCAAACCACTTGGAGGAAGTATTGGCCCCAAGTCGACCAAATGCATCACCACCGAGACTCTGGACTTCTTCGACCTTGAAAAGGCCGTCGTTGTCACATGTTCCACGTCGACGCCTGACGTGCCCAGCGGCAACGCCTTTAGCACAAAGACTCGATATTGTCTCTCATGGGGTCCTGGAAACTCGACGAGGTTTCAGATGAGCTGTACAATCGAGTGGACGGCAAAGTCTTGGCTGAAGGGTCCAATCGAAAAGGGTGCCAATGACGGCCAACAGCAATATGGAGACAGTCTGGTGAAGGTGCTCAAAAGTGCTGTCAGCGGCCGACCCAGAGGGACCACGAATGCTAGCAAGGTGTCCAAAACGACGAAGAAGAAGCGCAAGGGCGAGAAGAAAACTAAAGAGGAGAAAGTTAAAGCTGAAGAGAAGAAAGCTGATGATTGGGGACCATTAGAGTTTCTTCGGTCTCCATTGCAACCTGCTATTTCAGTCTTGAGGCCAGTGCTGAAGATGGAGGTTCTTGTGGCGATGCTTTCTGTCATGGTGATGATATTGTGGTTGCGTGGCCCGACAGGAGGAACTGGACTGGGTCCAGCTGCCGGACTGTCACAACCAGAGCGTCTCGCGGCCTACGACGTTCTCTGGGCCGGTCAACAAGATGAATTCTGGGAGTGGCTTGAAGCCCGTGCAGGGGTCGATACCGTCCTTCTGCGGGACCAGCCCCTGTGGGGTAGTGCGGAATCGGCAAATGCCGCAAAACAGAAGGGGAACCGGCGTCAACGGGGCAAAAACCTCAACTCTGTCCTTAGAGATGTCGAGGCTAAGCTACGAGAGGAGAAAATCGGCCAGCGGGAAATGCGGGATGCGATCAAGATCACGCGCGAGAGGCTGCACGTACTGGAGGATGCCATGGAGAAAGGAAAGAAGAAAGAACCACATTCATCCTGAACGGCAGCGCGCCTGCACCGTAAGGAGGATTGCTGCATTGTTATGGCTACGCCCCTGGTCTGACGGAGCATCGTCCAGGGACACGGTGAGGTCAGAGATTATGCTGCATCGAATGGGCTTTTGGTGGAAGAAGTCTGTCTCAAGTTTTTTTTACGCGCTACGGATAATGACATTTGCATCATATCCTCGCTATCATTAGGAGACCTTGGACAAGCTGGGGAACGTCGGAGTCGTACGTGTATGGCTTACACAAGTCCCCGTCCGAACGGCATGATTGTTTTGTGTGTATTCATCGGAAAATGTCATCGGTGTCATGGGCTCTAAGCAAGCGCTGTTGGTCATTATGGAAGCCATATGCTTTCCTTGATTACTAGTACCCCATTCAGGGGATATCAAAGTGTGAACTCGCGTAGTAACCGCTGGATCTCATATTGGGTGAATTGGATAGCAGGTTAGTTTTGATATTATTATCGTTAGGTAGTATCAAAGCTGGAACTTTGTCCTGGTCTTCTCCATCTTGGCCTTCCACTCCCAATCCTGGCCGCTACGTCTCTGAATGCCCTTATCAACACGTCTCAATTTCAAAGTGAAACGGGGGCCTAACTCCTGCAGGCCGGCTCTGATGCCCTCGACGCCCTTGACTTCTTTCCCATCGGGGCCGACGACGGACTTTTCTGTCTCGCGCTTCTCGCGGAAAATGTAGCGATGGCGGCGCACAAAGATGTAATCACGCTGGTTGTGCAGGGTCAGGACCTGGCGGCCCTGCAATTGGGGTGTCGCTGGGAACAGCGAGCGGAACAGATGGGCGGTCACCAGGCCCAGCGGAGTGGTGAAATTGTTCAGGATCAGTTCGGGCTTGTGGTCGGTGGCGCGGCCGTGGCCCGGGATCGCCTTGCCCGTGTACCAGTTGGAAATGGAGAAGTGAAACGTCGGTCCCTGAGGTAGATGGACGACCGTCATCCCGGAGGGCCGTTTCTGGTCCTCCTCCAGCACAATCACCGCCGTGTACCCTTGGTTATGGGCGAACGAAGAAATCTCCCTCACGGAAAACTTGTAGCCGTACCGGTGCGACGACCGTCGGATGTATTTGCTGTTGGGGAACAGAGAGGTCAGAATCGCCGCTTCGTCGTGTAGCGTCGAGTTGATGGACGTGGTAATAAGGATTTTGGGGTCTGGCGGCGGAGGCGCGTCTGGCGATAGAAACAGAGTTGGGAATTTCGCCGCCAACGCCGCGGGTGCAAGGGACAGATTGGTCGAAGTTGTCGACCGGGTGGGCGAGGCTGCACGGTCTTGTTCGGGCTGCCGTTGTTGTTTGCTTTTGCGCAATATCTGGGATTTTGACGGGAGCGGATCATGCGCCGCCTCGTGCGGTTCTAGGTCTTCTTCTTCTTCTTCTTCAGAGTGAGAGCCCCCCTCGCGGTCACTCTCGCTTTCGTCCAGCATGGAATCGTGATCTTCGTCGTCATCATCGCTTGGAGTTTCGTCCTCTTCTTCTCCCGCAAGCTCGAGTCGTTGTTCTTCAGCCAGTTTTCTTCTCTTCATCCTCTCCACGTCGTAGACCATGCCCAAACCGCCATCTTCGGGCTCATCTTCAACCTCGTCGTAGACACGTTTCTTGTCGATCGTGATGGGGATGTTGCGCCGCAGCCGCTCTTCGCGCAGTTGAGGGTTCTTGGCTTCTTCCTTTTTCCGCCCAAACCGCTCGGCTCGCTTTAATGCATCCCGCGCCCGCTTCTGCTTCAAGTGAAGTTCTTGTCGCTTTTGCTTGTTGGCTGTCCGGAATGGGAGGGCGGCTTTATCGGAGAGTTTGGTTCGGGACGGCATGGCTGCGTAGGTACAACAAGTATACCCTGTGCCAGTGATATAAGTATGCGCAGGTGGCTTATTCGCCGGGTGCGGTGTGTATGAAAATCAATGGATTTCCCCTTTGTATTGCCTCCTTTCACCAGGGCATGTCCTCAGGATGCAACAAGTGTTGGCGGAAGAACGGACGGCGTACAACGCAGAACAAATTCCCAACTTCGTCTCCTCTGGTAGTTGTACTTTGCCGGCCGGGAAAAAAGTTTTGGGCGCGGAACAAACCAACGCTACTGGCAGTGATAGCGGCCGATCATCTCTCCGCCAATCGTCGGGCACACTGCACTCACCGCAAGGCTGGACTGTCCCTATGGGTATGTGGCTGGTGCAGCCTTATCTGTGTCAGTGATTAGTCATCTGGGGCTGCGTGTTCGTGTGTAACAAATGCTATACGGAGAAAGTAGTCTCCGAACATTGCACCACAAATTTTGGTGACTCCTTCATTGAGGGACCACTCGTAACCCAGCTCCGCCGTCATTCATTGCCTGCGCTCACTCTTCGCAAGTCTCGCAGGAGTGCCTTTTATGCTCCCTGTGTCTCGTACATGCGCCCTCTGAGCCTGTTATCGAGAGCGACCAAAGGCCACCACTTTTCCTCGGAATTTGTGAGATCGTTCGGTTCGACATCATCTGCGCTCCGGTTTCAACCCATCAAAGCCAGCAAAAAAGCACCCGTCAAGATGGCGACCAGTACCACCAAGACCGGGCAGCCGTTAGATCGGGCAGCTCTCGAGCCGGTGCTGCGTCGGAGGATGTTCTACACGCCTTCGTTCGAGATCTACGGAGGAGAGCGTGGCCTGTACGACTACGGTCCGCCAGGCTGCGCCCTGCAAGCCAACGTGGTGGATTTGTGGAGGAAACACTTTGTCCTGGAAGAAGACATGCTTGAGGTCGACTGCACCATGCTGACGCCCGAGGCGATCCTTCAGACAAGCGGCCACGTGGAGAAGTTTGCCGACTGGATGTGCAAGGACCCCAAGAGCGGCGAGATCTTCCGAGCGGACCATTTGGTCGAGCAGGTCCTCGAAGCGAGGCTGAGGGCAGACAAGGATGCTCGTGGTCAGACGATCGAGGTCGACGAGGCCAAAGAGGCCAAGAAAAAGAAGAAGATTAAGGACACTGAAATCAAGAAGCTCGACGACGCCGTGGTCAAGGAGTACGAAGAGACTCTGGCCAAAATCGACAACTATGGAGGAGACGAGCTTGGAGACCTTATCAAGAAATTCGACATCAAGGGCCCAACCACCGGTGCTGATTTGGATCCTCCCAAGGCGTTCAACCTCATGTTCCAGACTCAGATTGGTCCCAGCGCTGACAAGCCAAATGGCTATCTTCGTCCGGAGACGGCTCAGGGCCAGTTCTTGAACTTTCAGAAGTTGTTGGAGTTCAACCAACAGGGCATGCCATTCGCTTCGGCGTCCATTGGCAAGTCGTTCCGAAATGAGATTTCCCCGCGATCCGGTCTCCTACGAGTGCGCGAGTTCTTGATGGCCGAAATCGAACATTTTGTCGATCCCAAGAGTGGCAAGAAACACCCTCGCTTCGAAGAGGTCAAGGATGTCAAGTTGACTCTTTTGAACCGGAAAACGCAACTCTCTGGCAGCACCAAACCCGACGTGCTGTCCATTGGCGAGGCAGTGTCTTCTGGAGTTGTGGACAATGAAACGCTCGGCTATTTCTTGGTCCGCATTCAGGATTTCCTGTTGAAGCTCGGGATCGACCATTCGAAACTGCGGTTTCGGCAACACATGGCCAACGAGATGGCCCATTATGCCGCCGACTGTTGGGACGCCGAATTGTTTACCACTTACGGCTGGATCGAGTGTGTTGGCTGCGCCGACCGAAGTGCGTATGATTTGACCGTGCACGCCAAAAAGACGGGAGCCCCGCTCGTGGTGCGCGAAACCTTGGCCGAGCCCCTTGTTATTGAAGAGTACCAGATCGACCTGGAGCGCAAGAAGTTGGGCCCCAAGTTCCGCAAGGACGCCAAAGCCGTCGAGGCCGCCGTGGATGCTTTGTCGCAAGAGCTGCGTGAGAAGTTGTCCCTGGAGCTGGAGAAGAACGGCAAGATCGAGGTGCAGACGCCTGGTGTGGGCAGCGGCACGACCGAACTCGACAAGGACCTGATCAAGATCGAAAAGAGGAAGCGAACCGAACATATCCGCGAATACACGCCCAACGTGATCGAGCCCTCGTTTGGAATCGGTCGCATTTTGTACAGTTTGATGGAGCATGTCTACTGGACCCGCGAAGGCGACGGCGCCCGTGCCGTCTTGTCGTTCCCCCCGACCGTCGCGCCTACCAAGGTCCTGCTCGTCCCCTTGTCCAGCCACCCGGATTTCAAGCCCTTCGTCAAGAAGTTGACCACCCGTCTGCGGCGCACTGGTATCTCCAACCGGGTCGACGACTCTTCTGCCAGCATTGGCAAACGATATGCTCGCAACGACGAGCTCGGTACCCCCTTTGGCATCACCATCGACTTCCAGACCGTCAAGGACGGTTCCTTAACGCTAAGAGAACGTGACTCGACCAAGCAAGTCCGAGCCAGTGAGGACGAGATCATCGCCGCCGTCAAGTCCCTGGTCGATGGGGAGGAGACTTGGGAGGATGTTTTCAAGAGATTGCCTGTGTTTGAGGGACAAGACCTCGAATAGACGGAGAGAGTGCGTCTGATGGAACAAAATAACGAGACGGCAAGTGCAGAGACGTCTTAGACACTAGGATTCCTTTTTGGTCAATGATGCTCTTCTGCGTTGCTCCTGTTTTCATAATCATGTAACCAGCTCTTTTCTTTTCTTTTGTTCCTCAGAAGAAAGAAAAAGGCACAACCTGTGATGGTGCCATCATTTGACCTGCCACAGCCGGAAGGCCAGATAGATTGAGCACCTCGGAGATGACGGCCAGAGCACCGTGGCGGGAAATCGCTGGGCCATGGACTCCAAAACTGAATCAAGACGTGAATGATAAAATGTTACAAAATTAAGCATGCCATAAAAAGAAATGGAACCGAATTGCAAAAGATGGAAACTATTTGTATAAGAAAGCATTCAAATGGAGATATAGCTGCCAGCAACAATGTACCGCAGCTGTGCTCAACTTATTGTAGAACAGGCAGAGACGTCCTCCCAACATGTTCGGGTGCCAGTTGTTGTGTTATACGGTTATAATATACCTAACCTAGCTCTACGCCTCGCACCTAGACTAGACAACACGCTGGGCCGCCTTCCTCATATCAGTCCTCCAGTCCTCGAAATAAGGCTTCATCAACCCCATCACCTGTTCCTTAGTCGGGTGCGGATTGGCCATGATGCGCAAGTACCAGTCGTCCTCGGCGGCCATCTCGGGTGGCTGGTACTGCAGCCGTAGTTTGTTCTGGGTTGAGATCGGGTCGACAAAGTTCTGGAACACCTTGCGTCGTTCGTCATTGTAGACGTCCAGCACGGCGTCGGAGCGGCCTTCCTTTAGGATCATGATCAGGGCTTCGGCGAATGCTTCGATGTCGAGGATGCCCGTGTTGAGGCCGAGGGCGCCAATGGGCTGCAGTGCAAGAAATACAGTCAAGTCAACAAATGGTGGCTTTGCATTGCAGGGCCAAAAAAGAAGGGGAGGGGAAGCGGAGGCTAGACGGATATATCTCTTTTTCTTTCTTTTCCAACCCCTGCTCCACAAATTCTGGGGCGTGTAAAACAGGGAATGTATGTACGTAGCCGGACGCTGAGAAGCCAAAGGACGAGAAGGGCTGCGCGCCACGGGGGTGGAATAAGATAGAGTCGAATATTTTTCCTTACCTTGCAAATGTGCGCGGCACCACCGGCCAGGAGAATCTTACGCTTGCGCATCGTTGGTGCAAGTCGTTGGTGAATGTTGTAGAGTGTGCGCCACTTGATTTCCACCTGCAGCGGTCGGGGGCCTGCCATGGTCCGCTCGTAGAGTTTGAAAATGTACTCGTCTGAGGTGAGTTCGTCGCCTGACAACCTTGCTTCAGGGTCCTTGGCCATGGCCCAACGCCACAATGTGGTCTGGCCAACGATGGGGTCTTCTAGAGGCGTACAGACGCTCCAATGCTTGCGATCCAGGAGGAAATGCGTGGGAAATGGGACGGCCTCGTTCTTGATCATGACATTGGTCGCAAACAGGCGTTCTGGCCACGTGTGGCCCGCGAAGGAAAGACCAAGACCCTTGCGAACTGCAGAGTGCGCGCCGTCGGTACCTACGGGGTATTTCGCGCGACATCTCTTTTTCTCGCCAGTCTTGGTGTCACGGGCCAACACTGTGACTCCTTCGGCGGTGTTTTCCAGCATTGATGTAAATTCGGTGTCGAAGTGGACTTGCACTCGACCACTCTTCAAACCCTCGCGAAGTAGCAGTCGGTTTAGCTTGCCTTGGGATAGATTCAAAATCCCATTTCCCGGTTTGAGTTCCGTGTCGTCTGGGGCAGCGAGTGGCTGTGAAGCGAGGATGTCTCCGAGTCTCTTGCCGCCTTCGCCATCGTCCTTGGGCAAGGTTCTCCAGAGCATCCCTCGAACCATGAACCCTTCCTCTCGGATCAATTTGTACAGTCCTATTTTCTCGAGATAAAGCTGTACGGGACCGTGATACCCGCAGGCACGAGGATCATCAGGAGGCCCTGATACTCTCTCGATGACTTCAACTTCAATGCCCGCCTGAGCCAGATGGTACGCAGCGAGGAGGCCCACGACACCGCCTCCGATGACGAGGACGGGCTTTTCTCCTCCTAATCAGATGGATTGGCACCATCGCGATTCGTTTGGGGCGCGCGGCTGTCGTTGGTAGTCATGCTGTCCGTAGAGAAGTCGTTGGGTTAGGGCCGGAGCAGAGAAGGGAGAAGGCTGCTGAGGAATACGGACTTGGGCTGTACGACTCGAGAAGACATGGTTTCCAAACCCGCCGCAGAGAGAGCCCCTATATACGTCTTTTTCGTACCGCCTCGGCACCCAGTATGGTGTGGACGAGCCCCCCTGCGACAATGACCGCTTTTAACCCCACTGGCCAGCAACCCGTTGAGACACGGTCATGGAAGCCCGCCCGCGTTGGAGTCGGCTTGAACTGAAGGACCGTCTGGCCGATTGAATGGGTCGATACCGCTCGGACCCTACTTGTTATGGGTGTTCCAAATACACGAAGAGCGCTTTATGTTGTGGGACCGCAGCACAAATGTGACCAGAGCCACTAACGGAAAGATCTATTCAGCCTCGTCGGCCGTCAAGTCAAGAGCACCAGTGCGCTCTCCATCCTACCAGCACGGCTTTCCAAGAGCCTGTTTAGCTTTGTGCAACATCACGAAAGCCTTGCATCGATCTTGCTCGCAGATTCGCTGTTTGTCTTCGCCTTGGCCGAAATTTTAAGCTAGTGGTTTCCCTGTGTCCAAACCACTAAGCATGAATTGAGGTCCTGGCGTACAGAACTGGTCGGTTGACCCTTGACTCCATGGCCGAGGCGTCGGTAGATGCCCCTCGGAAATAGACTCGATTGATAGGTAACGAGCCTTTCAACAGCTGCCGACAGTTCATGTGGACAGCGAGTACATGACTGAGACCCTGGAGGGTTATTCCAGGTGAGCAGCAACTTGTTTCATGCAACACAAAAGCTGTCGGTATGCATTGGATGGACCCATCATGTTCTATAAAGAATAAAAGTCAGCATCAGCGGTTGGAAGCATCAGAGAGGACTACACTTTGAGTAACATGTGTTTCGCCGTAGAATCGGCTTATCGATAAGACATTCCTGCGGCGCGTGCCCTTGAGATGTCCGACAGTTTGTTACTCGAAGTGGCATTCTGTTTCTGTTTCTGTGTCTGTTTCTGTTTGGCACCTCAGTCAATAAAATGAATCGATCAATTCGCCCTCCTCGAAGGTTTCCCGGCCGGTGAATGTCCTGAATCTGCGT
Source organism: Exophiala dermatitidis NIH/UT8656 (assembly GCF_000230625.1). NCBI lineage: Eukaryota > Fungi > Ascomycota > Eurotiomycetes > Chaetothyriales > Herpotrichiellaceae > Exophiala > Exophiala dermatitidis. The sequence goes on along the minus strand of NW_008751649.1, from coordinate 1,824,965 downwards.
TTTTCATGTTCAAACCATATTCACTACTAATAAATCCTATCCCTACACCAACTCGCGATGCCTCCCTCACGCCCGCCGCCGCCTGAGTTATCCCCCACCAGCGCGCATTTCCTGTCCTCCGCGTCGCACGCTGGAACAACGGGCTCTGTACGAAGAAACCTGTTCTCGGCTCATCTGTCACGTCGGCCGGCGTCTAGAACAGGATCGCAAACTGCCAGTGCGTCTCAGACAACATCGCACAGCCAAGGCAGTACTACCAGTACCAGCAATGGTACTTCTCGAACCACCGCTCGAGACCAACAACAACAGCAACAGCCGCCCAGTCAACCGACCAACAACCCATACCAACATCGGGCACTACCTCATCCGCGGACGCACCAACGGTCCGTTTCGACGCCTTCACTCTCTCCGTCCCCTCCACAACTATCTCCCTACACCAGCCGCAACATGTCTCCCGAACCGGGCCAGGATGGGCACCAGCAGCAGCAGCACGCGACATTCGAGTCGCCCGCGGCAGGCCGACGGCGACTTGACCACCAACGACGACACCCCTCGCCGCCCAGTAATGGCATCCCACAACTCCAACATCAGCAACACCACATCCTCCAGCCAACAACATCCTCGTCCAGCCACCGTGCCCTTCTAACCGAGGGCTACGACCCGACCATTTCCCCCAATCGACCGCTCAGCCCGCGGTCGACCGCAACACTATTTCCTAATGCGTCCATTATCGCCCTCAACCCGCTCACAGGCAGACCGGTCCTGCCTCGTCTCCCAGTTCTACCTGGGCGACTACGACTATCTGATGCCGACGACGACAACAATGGACAACAAACCCCGGGTGGCGACGACGATGTCGACATGCACCAAGGACACAACCCACATTACGCCGAGGACGAGGCGGTGGCACGAGCATACCAGCGGGGACGGAGAAGACAAGAACAAGAAGAAGCCACCACTCCCGACCATATCCAAGCGGCGGCCGTGATGGCAGAAGCCGAGGCCGAGGCCGAAGCAGACGAAGAGCGCCGCGATCGCGAACGCATTGAGCGACTGCTGCGCGAAATGATGGCCAGACAACGTGCCCGGGCGGCGATGAAAAGCAAGTCTTCCGTGGCGACCAGCGGCCCTGGCGGCAACAAAGCCTCGTCTTCGCAATCGCACTCGCAATCATTTAATCGAGTCGCCCGGCGAAGGAGAGGAGGAGGAATCGACGCAGCAAACAACATGAACACCACCACCAATAAGGGCGCCAGCGCCAGTAATACTAATATTAATACTAATGACCACCTGACGAGTCACCATCACGCTCAAAACGAGACTGCTGAGTATGAATACTTTGACGATCACGACCACGATGACCCTCCAGATCCTACTAGTAGTAGCTACTACCACTACGGAGGACAGAGTTCTTTCCAGACTACACAGCCCGACTACTCGGAATCAGAAGAGGCCGAGCGAGAAGAACTCATGGGTCTGATCATGGGCAGTCTCGGGCGAGAAGTTGCGCGCGCCGAGGAAGAGGCCTGGATGTTTGGCGAGTCATCGACCACCGGCATGGGCTTTGGGGCTGCTGGAAGGGATGAGATTGGAGTGTATGATTGATTGACCAGCCCACCACAACCAGACCCAGTAACAGTTAGGTACCTAAGGGGAAAATGACAATACTGGCAGGAACAAAAATGACCAAAAAGTCAGCTAGTGGTGTGTGTTCTTTGGTGTCTCTGTTCTTTGTATGATTTGAACTGCCGGCGCACTGAAGACCAGGTTCAAACCCCATCCATCCAGCCGTTCCTTGGCTAAATTAGCCACGGAGAAAGATCACATCAACAAATAGAACAACAACAACAACTAATAGAGGCTGATATAACCTCTATTGTCGCTCAATGTTACTCAATCCAGATCCATGGTAGGCGGCTTTTCAATCTCCTTTGCAGCAGGCGGAAGTTTCGGCGTGCCAGCTTTGGCAGCAGGACTACTGGCTGCACCGCCGCCGCCGCCGAACAACATACTCCCCATCATATCAAACAGCGGATTCCCACCCTGTCTAGGCAGACGGATGCCGAACCAGATGTCGCCGATATTGGCAAGAGCGTCGCTCCAGAGACCTTCGGTGTCCTTGAGATGGGAGGCGTAGTACTTTGCCAGCTGGCGGAACAGACCGGCGTCGGCCTTTTGGGCCGCGAGCAGCAGCAACGCCAGGAAATTGAGGAGCGGAATGGACGGGAACACGCGCAGACTCAAGCCGGACTTGCTCGACTCCAGAGGCTGCGACATGGCGAGTAGAGCCGGGTTCGACGTGGTCAGGTGTGAGGTAAAAGTGCTGAGGGCTTGGTTGGCAGACGCCAGGTCGCCAACCAGCAAGTATGGCAGGACGGAGCGCGACGCGTAGATGGCCGCCAGGTGCGGCTGGTCGAGCCGATACCAGTTGTAATGCAGTGAAGCGAGGATAGGGGCCGACTCGCGCGTACCTAGAATCAAGTGTCGTTCGGCGTCGTAGACTTCTCCTTCTGTAGAGACACAGATGGATGGTTAGTATATATATTCTTCCATGGTCCTCCCTCCCCTCCAAAGCACTCGCAACCGCATCCAGTGATTGATCGATGTAATGTGTACTGTTGAACATACCTTCAGCATAAACCTTGCCCGCCTCAAAATGAAGCTCCGGATCGCCCCTCTCGATGTCCCCAAACTTGGCCGACCAAGCAACCATTTCAGTAATAAATCTCTTTCTCGTCGGCTCGCCCGTCGGAAACGCACGCAAGATTTCCACCAGCCGACTCTTATTTTCCTGGTTACACACCCACTCGCCCTTGACATAGACGTCGTTCAGCAGCATCAGGGCCAAATCGCCGCCGGAACCGCCCTGGCCCGCCCGCAGTAACATCAAAGATCCAGTGTGCAAGACATCGCTGGCGGACGCGTAGTCGTGGGCCTTGAGGTAGCGCGCCGTGATGACTCGGAGTTGTTGATGGGCTTCGTAGAAGTTGCCTTCTGCGATCCTACCCGAGAGAGTGTCAGTCAATCAAAAGGACCTCGGGCGAACTACTGGTAGGATGAGTTATGGGGATCTAAAACTTACTTCTCCTTCTGGCGGGCTATCGTCTTTGCGATTTTGGCCGTCGACATTGTTGTCTTGTTTGTCGCTCGGTGTGCGAGATGTGAGATGTGGGGATGTGAGATGCGACTTCGATGCCGATGAGGAGGAGATGAGACGGGAGAACAGAGCAGGAATAGAGAGTGCGAGAGCGTGTGTGATAGAGAGATACTAGTAGTACTATGTAGATAGAGACGGCACTGGCAGCCTGCAGCGCTCGACGGGATGAGCTCAGCTGCTCGATTGGAAAATTGCAGGTCTGTCCGTTGCCTTGGGCCTGCGGTACAGTTGTATATAGGTGAGGAGTACGGCGAGAGTGAATCAGGTGCCTAGTACCTGAAGTTAGTAGTAGCACAACACTATCAACCTCACTGCAGGCTGATGAGTTGCAGTGAATATACAGTAGTAGTAGATTACCTGGTAGGTAGTGTCCGCGGTCTAGAGGCATTGAGGCGACGTCATTCCAAGTTCGGGTTCAAGTGGTCGCAGCCTCAGCTTGGCACAAGTACAACGTGCCTAGGTATACCTGGAACTGTAGCCTCGTGGCGCTCAGCCTTGCGATCGACATCCCCAACTTGAGCTGGCAGTACACACTGGCAGTACGATGTAGTACTAGGACTAGTAGTAGGTACCTACGTTAGTCCTACTGCTACTACTACTTTCTTTTTCTGGTTGATAAAGATATAGGATTCTCATTGTCGAAAAAGGGTCCTGCAGAAACGACGCGGCGCGGCAATTCGCCATCGAGTCTTGCAAGGCCAAGTAGGTACCTAGTAGTTATTGTCAAACCCGTCCCACTTTCCAACACAATAACTTAGTATAGATGAGGTTCCTGCTCAAGGTATACAGTAGGTGTGGTACCAACTAACAAAACAACACATCACACACCTGAGCATGTCTGTCATGTCTGTGATGGTGATGACCAAAAGGACAAAAAAAAGAGGAAGATATCAGACCTTCCAATCAAACCTGTCAGTTCAGTCCTGTGTGTATCAAACTCCGAGGGCCATGCATGCACGCTGCAAAGAAGATGTAACCAGGATACAAAAAACAACAACAACAGAAACAAGCGCGGCCGCAGGCACAAGCCCTAGCACTGGACTCGGCTCTGGGCTACGGGCGTGCCATAAAAATTCCACCTCAGCAAGGAGATCCTTCGTCTTTCGTTCGTCAATTCTCGACGTCGCAAAAAGTCGCTTCTCTTCTGCTCCCGTGTTTACGACGTTTTCTCATCCTCCTCCGCCATGCTTTCTAACCCTCCGTTGCCTGTAGCTCCACCGGCACTGCCGCTGTTACTTCTGGTATTCTTCGGGGTGCGAGAACTTCCACCAGTCGGACTCAAAGTTGAATTTTTCTTCACCGATCCGTTGCGGACTGGTGTAGGCGTTTTTTCTGTCGAGGTCGACGAGCCACTGCTGTTTCCCAGAGTAGGAGGAGGTCGGGCGAACATGGCCTTCAAGGCCGCCTTGGTTTTGGCCTTTTCTTCCTTTTCTTCCGCCGCTTTCTTGGCCGGATCATCTTGCGCCTTCTCCGCCGCATATTGTTTCCACTTCCTCCATCCGTCGAAATCTATCAGGGCTTGCATACAGCCCCATTCGGTGACTTTACGCTCCATCCATACAAAATTGACCGGCTATACTTCCCAGTTAGTGATGCCTTCCCCAACCCAGGACAGGAGCAGCGTGCGTTCTGTCGCTTACCTTTGTCAAAAAGTCGTTACACCCTGCCGCCAACGCTTCGTGCCTGTCACTCTGTAAACTGCTGGCCGTCAATGCCACAATGATGACGGGGCTCTTGAATAGACTTCGGTCAGGTAAAGCATCTTCCTCTCCGACCGGACCACCGTTCTTGGGAGACATCCTCGCGCCAGCATCGATGGGGCTTCCGCCAAAAACGCCGATACCGTTGACAGCTTCGAGACGTCGGATTTCCTTGGTGGCTTCCAGGCCGTTCATCACAGGCAGCTGGATATCCATCAAGACCAGATGGAACCCGCCAGTTTTCCACATGGCCACGGCTTCCTTCCCATTCATGGCCGACTTCCATCGGACCTTCAACCGTTTCATGAAAGCTTCCAGCAACTTCAGGTTGATGACGTTGTCCTCCACAATCAGCACGTTGATGGGTGGGACCGTGCCGTCTAATAAAGCAGCGGCAGCTGGCTGGGAAGATGATGGCGGGTCACCCTTGCTCGACCGGCCCATGATGGCATCCTTTTTCCTTTTGTACTTCTGACCCGGGTGTGGAGAGGAAACGCGATTGGGTGGAGTAATGGTCGAACCGTGGTCATTGACACCTTGCGCGGGAGGAGGTGTTGGGAGAGGAGGTGCCGAGGGGACGGTGCCGTTGATCTGTGATTGAGATTCTGCTGACCCTAGTTAGCTCAAGCCAGTCCTCGTCTGGTCACATGGGGTTATTCAACCGCACCTATGACCTGCCCCGTAGGCTGGACGGTATGTAAAATGGTGGGGCTGCTGGTATGTTGCCGTCCGTACTTGGGCCGTCCATGTCTCCTTTGCCCATGGGATCCTGGGCTGGGTAAAGGCGGCACCTGGCCTGTAGTCAGGACCGACATGGCATGGGTAACGCCATTGTGTTGTACTTGCGCCAAGTGCGGCGAGTGCACGGGCATGGGAGGAAAGTATTCTCGAGCCGCATCGTCAGGCCGGTATTGGTCTGGGTAGTAGTAGGATACTTGATGGTTGCCCGGTCGAGGAGATGCTCGAGGTGTTCGGCGTGAAGGGACTTCGATAATCAGCGCTTCGTCCACAGTTTGTCCACCAGGGTAATATGCATCGAGGGTTGTTCCAATGGGCTCTTCAGGGCCCAATACTCGTTCCGCGGTCACCACCTTATTGCTTTGCTCGCGGCTGACGATTTTCAATACGATATCGGGAGCGTCGACGCTCCGGCCGAGGGAGTTTGCATATTTCCGCAGAATCACATCACGGACATTGTCCACCAGATCATCTTCGGCCACTTCGACTCTCGTCGGGGAAGCTCCGGGACGCTTCACCCATATCTTTCTCTGCATCGCTCCGGCGCTATCATGTCGAGTGCATGACTGACTGGGCAGGGTAGGGACGGTCGGAGTGGAGGGTCGCTGAACGAAAAGCAGAGGAGGTTCGGAAGCAATGGTCGGCGGAGCAGACGTGTCGTCCACCGCGGAGGAGGGACGACTGGCTGCGGTCGAGGTGGAGGTCGTTGAAGGACGCGGTGGTTCAGCAAATTCTTCGATGATAGTAGGTTTGGAGACTGAGGCTGTGGTCGAACCGCGGTGGGTGGCCGCTACAGAAAGACCAGAGTTGCTTCGGGTGGGTTGGATCGGTGGAAGAGGAATGGTTGATGGACGTGTGGCTGGTGCGTTTGGAGCGTCGCGATCGGGCGGTTCGGCTGTCTTATTGGGTGGCACCGGGTCAAGAGGGTCGACCGAGTCGGGGGTGGGCTCGTTAGCAGGCTCACTAGCAACAGTCGTTGTGGGAGTGGTCGTGGTCGTAGTACTGCCAGTCCCAGTCGTGGTGGTGGCCGTGAGAGGCGTCGACTCCAGTGGAGGAGGCTCTCTGCTACGGCTCTTTCGAAATCGACTGTCTAGGCTTCTTCTCTTCGCCCCCGACTTGTCTCGGTTTCTTCGTGGCAGATTGAGGTTTGCTAGACTCGCCAGTGTAGGCAAGCCAAATCCCGTGCCAGCTGGGCTTCGGCCTGTGTTGCGGCCATCTTGGTCAGAGGGTTCTGTGGCGGTAGATTCGAGGTTGTTGCTGGCGGCGGCGCTGGCGCTGAGACTGCGAAACAAAGGGAAGGTTGAGCCTGAACGCGTTCTTGATAGGGGCATCCCGGATACCAGGCGCTGCCTGATCTTAGGGGAGGGCAGTGTCAGGCCCGTAAGAGCAGCGTGTGAGGCCGCAGCCGGTGTGTAAAGCGAGGAGCATCGGGAGTCAACCTGGAGCGAGTGAAGGAATGGAATGTCCGAGTCGACGGCAGCGAGCAGTCAAAACGGCAGAGCGAGACTCTGGCATCGGCCACTTCAGCACGGCAGGAATAATGACTTTTTCCACGGGTCCGTCGACCGACTGGAATTCTACACTGGCACCACAATACTACCTAGTGACAGGTCGGACCCTGGCCAATTCGAAGGAAGGAGAATGCTGCCAGCAACAAGGCAGTTGGTTATATACAGAGAGATTGGTCTTATTTGAGGTGGTGATAGCAGTTTACTACGTTTACTATTGCAGTCCTAGGTGGTAGGCGAGGTATGTCCACGTCCACGGCCTCTCAGCCGGATCTGCTCATTTTGAATCCAGTCCCAGTTCTATCCCTGCTCCTGATCCCTACTACTGCCAGTGTCATCCATCCACGCCTGCCAGTGGTCTCTGGTCGAAGCTGTTTTGCCGCCTCGCATGGCTCCTCCAACTTCAAGTATACACAACACCTACCTTTAGTACTATTTCAGAAGAGCACTGCAACAACTAGAGTACTGACCGCGACTCTCTCCAAGAAACCCCCGTTTCTGCGGCTCTTTCACCGCACAAATCTTCCACGTCCTACTAGTATGTTGTCGCCATCGTCTGCCAGTGCTGCCCACCTTGGCTATCTGCTAATAAACAATTTCCCGTCTCTGCTCCCCGCTGCCACCATCTGCTAGAATGCTGGGAGCTCACTCGCTTACAGGCACTCCTACTTGGAATTCTTACTAGTCCTCCAATTACCCAATCCTAGTATCCGTCTCATCGCACCCTGCCAGTACTGCTATACCTAACTGAACAGAGCATGCCTCTCCCGGATTAGACCAGTCTGCGGGCTGCAGTCGCCTCAAGACAGTACGTCTCTGGCTTTGATGGCCACGAGACTTTCACTGGTAAAAGATACGCGGAATCTTGAACAGGCTCTACTCGATAGTAGGCATATCACTCTAGGTATGGTATGCAATCCCATCGTTGAAGTCCGATGCCTCCGTTGCCGGCAAAACAATCAAACAGTCCACGGCCGATCCAGCTATCCATATCCACTGTAGTGCTGCAAATAACACATTCCTTTCTGACGATTTCCTCCGTGTCCACACCATGATAAAATGAGATACCACTGAATGCTGATCCGGAAATGACAGAATGTGCGCTGAAAAAACAAAAACTAAAAGCAGAGGCTTCTCACGCGGGTCCAGAGGCAATGTGTAAGCCTCTTCGATTTCTGTTGACCACTCAATCCATAACGCCACTTCGCTCTGCTTGCCTGCCTGTTTCCGTTTCCCTCGCTTGCGTGCTCGTCGTATGTTGTCTGCTAAATGGGGAATCTCGTGCTAGAATAGTCGGAAAAGAAACGAACAAACCCAGATCAATCGATCCCTTTGCGATAAATGTCCATACCCTTCTGCCGGCGCTCGCGATGTTTACCACAGCCCACTCTGCGCCAGCACCTGTTGCAATATTTGCAGTCATTTCCTTCATGATCACGATCGCCCAGCCGCCAAATGAGGTACACGACCAAAGTGACAAGGCCAAGCTTCCAATCACCTTCCGAGCATATGATCCGAGTACATGCCATTCATGCCTGGTATCGCCGACCCACTGTTGAGTGGTGGCATCCCTCGTAGACTTGGCAAGCCTCCATTACCCCCGTTGACCGCAAAGCCGGGGTTCACGAAAGATGGAGGAGGCGCAACGCCGCTGGTCGGCGACAGGCCCATGTTCAACCCTGGCGGGGCTGACAAACCAGGTGGTGGACCGTTGGCGGTTGAGAAGCCTGCAGGAGCTGGATTGCCGAATCCATTCATGCCCATGGGTCCGGTAGCACTCAGTGGTGTTGTAGGGGTTGCGCTTCCAGGTTGGCCTGCCCGCACACCCAAGGGGTTCTTTGAGAAGCTCAGACGGATGCCGCCCTTGACACTGTTGTGAAGCTGTGCTCCGTACAGCTCGTTCAGCGCTTTCGTGGCAAATGAGATATCTTCAAACTCGACAAAACACATGGGTCCATTATGCTTCGTTCGGAAGCACAACCTCTTGTACCCCCTCTGTTTCGAAAAGATCGCTTTCAACTCATCCTCTGAAGTGTCCATGGGGAGATTCCCGACGTACAAAGTGTTACAGGGCGGATTCTGATCCGCAGGGTTCGCGGGAGGATAGTTGTGCCGGATAAAGGGCTGGCTAGGTCCAAGGTATGACGCAGGGGTTCCCACGGCAGGAGGAAACTGTGTCTGTGGAGTACGGGATGACACTGCTGTCCGTGGGGAGGTGTAGTTGTTGGCCGGACCGCTGCCCACATTGGTGTTGAGGGAAAGGGCCGAAAAGGCTGCAGTGGGAATACGTGGATTCGTGCCTGTTCGGCCTGTGCCCGGAGTCGATGAATGATGCATGTAGGCCACAGGGTCTTTGAGCAACTCTCCTGTGTCATCGTCGCCTATATCCTCACCAATAACCTTCTTACCGCTCACGCGGGATCGTTCGCTGCCCACACTCACGACGGGAGACTGCGGTGTGAATATGGTTTGTAACTGTGAGCTGGTATCAGAGGATGCCTGGTCGGGCGGCGATCCAACGGCGGGAGGAGACATCTTGTCCATTGACTGAAAGGTGCCGTTGAACCTCGACGCCTTCTGGGCGGTTGCGAGTGGCGGGGACAGCGAGTGGACACCCTTTCGCGCCGCCATGGGATCAATGGTATTTCGCCGGGGCATCGAGGTCATGGTTGGTCCCACGACCATCTCGACAATCATTTTCGCTTGGCCGGCCGTGTTGGGCTTGCCATCAAGCATTGCCCGCGCTTCGGCCGCCCCGGCGATCGAGCCAAAACGGGCAATAGCTGTGGTGAAACCTGCATCCTCATCGTACTCGTTGGGGATGATCTCCGCATCTCGGAGGTCTTTTGCAAAAAGAAGCATGGTCCGGACGGCTTCAATTGTCGTATTCGGGGGTAGGCGACGCAACAAAACGGTTGGCAAGCCGACGAGAGCCTCATTGACACTCGACATCCGTCGATCGCCCGAAGCGCCCTCAAAGCTTACAGGCTGTGAAGGCATGTTGTAGGGATTTGAAAGAGTAAGGTGCAACCGATTCTCCGGTGGACTGATGGCGGCAGCACACATGCTCACCTGCGGCAGATGAGACGCTGTTCAACTGGCTATGACAGGGCGATGTGGATATGGGAAGACAACAGCACTGCTCCGGCTCTCGAGTCACCTTTTGGAGGCAATGCCACGCTCTGCTGGCAGCCTGGAGAGCTTGGCTGAAAATGGAAGGGAGCACTGCTGCCAGTCTGGTCTAGGTAGATGTTATAGACAATAGCAAGACCAAGGCAACCGAAGGTTGAAAGACCATATTCAGCGTCGCTAAGGTAGGCTTATAATCGGTCGTTCAGCCCCGATGTAAACCCTCAATGCCACTCCGACAAGAAGCTGCTCGCTTGCGCCTCGACAGCGAGCCCCGCGGTATCGTTGCGTCAATAGTCAATGGCGGCTGGTTCAAGGAGAACGCGCAAGGTACCTGACAATGTGTTCGAGATAGCGGGATCCACAGCTGGTTTGACTGTGCTTCACGTGTCGCAGATCAGGCCGCGTCAAAATGGGACAGACGGTACAAGGTTGAATAAAGATGCAATGGAAATGGGAGACGGCGACAAAGGCGGCGGAATGTGGTGGAAGTGAATGTTTGAACAGAGGGACACTCTTGATGCGGTAGTGAGAAGATGGCTGAGACCAGAGAGGCTCCAAGGAACTCGAAAGTCCTGGAGGTGGGATAGCGATTGAGCGCCCGCGGAATATTTTGGCGGCGACCAGTGGCCAGTCGATAGCAGCGATAAAGGCACACTAGGCCCGTGTTTGGCATCAACCCAGGATGATCAATTGTGCCAATCCGGTGCCGGGTGGCTTGCAGGGAGGGCCCGAGCACCAGAGTTGGAGGCACAGAGTGGGCAGGATAAGATAGAAATCGCGATCGCGCGGCGACCGGAGAGTGGAGAGTCGAACGGCCAGAAATGAGCTAGACAGGGTGTAGGGCCAACAGCACTGCAGAGCCGTAAGGGCAAAGAGAACTCCGGATCAGAGAGTAGCTGTCCTAGGAGGCCCTCTTTGTCCACTCGTCGAGCACAGCAAATGCCGTGGGGGACGATGGTGGGTACCTAGACCTACTCCATCGGCCGGTGATCGTCGTGCTGGAGAAATAATGTCGATGCGCCGGATCTTCGAGTTGTCGGCGAGCGAAATGAACAAAACGGAGTCGAGTATGGCGCCAGGTAGTGCAATTGTAGTGGTGGCACTGAAGCAGTAGTAGTGAGGGGGAAGGTTGGCGTACCTGGCTGCCGAGATGCATGCATCGTCGGCCTGCCGTTTGGTGGACGGGGGATGCAGCGGGTGAGAAGTCAAGCATCCGGACTCGTCTCACGTCTCTTGTTTTGTTGGTCCAGCTTCCAATCACGAAGACACAGAGTAAAAAGTGAGTGGCTCCGAATGATGGCTACTGGCTCTGTCAACCAAATCCGGCCTCTGGGCTTCTCCCAATGTACTAAGCTGTAACTCTCCCAGGCTCGGATGAGAGAGACGGCACCTTTGGCGCCGCCTGGTATTGTCCGACAGTGGTGGTCAAGGCATGCTTTTTTGTCGTTCCTGTGCCCCAGTTCTGTGTAGCTAGAGCTGCGGATCTCGTCGACTCTTGAGAGCAGAGCTTAGTAGATAGACAGTTCGTTGCACTAGACGGCGCCCTAGCGAGATGGGAAAGCGCCAGAGGTTGCTTGGATTGTTCGTTTGTCAGTTGATGTCGTGGGGTCTGTGGAAGGAGGGTCGACACCAAGCACACCGGGGTGTGTCCACATACAACCACTCATGTGCGCCATCGAGTCCGCCATGCTCTGGGGACATTATTGACGGCAGCTTGACACTGTAAGTGTGGACGCCATATGCCTCTAGTCTGCACCTGTTGTCCATCCAGCGGACTAGAAGCAAAGCCTCCATTCCAGTGGCCATTCTACAGCCCCGGGGTGACAGGCACGACCCCTGCTGCTGGTATATGGTAGGGCTTCACGCCATCTTCTCCTCCTGATCCTCCTTTGGACGCCTTTCCGCCCATAGCTTACTTTGGTGTTGAAAGCCCAAAGGTAGTGCATTCTTGACCGCTACACCTACCCGGGTATGATCACGATCTTCCAAGTTTCTCCTTGCGTAGGCCAGCTAGGATAAAGGCAACTTGTGTGATGTCGATATGGTCCTGGCAGAAAGCAACTTCAGGATGAGCATGTGCCCGACCGGTGTGATGTTTCAGATTCTAGCCTCGAGAGCCGATGCCCCAGGAGACTGGCTTTCCACCTTGTTTACGGTACTATTGTTTGTTCCTAAAATGTTTTCCACTGCGCGGTCGAATAGTTCGATTTGAACCTGGACCAACTTGAATGCGGGACAAGGGCACAGTGGCCATCCGCCCTGTGTTGTGCTGTGCTTGCGGCTACTCCGCTGCGAATAGTAGAAGTCGACTTTTTCAATAATGTCAGTCTTCGACATGTGGTGTCCAAGAGGCTCGTAGTTATCTTCCTGTTCCTCCTGTAAGAAGATACCCTGAATATTGCGCAGGCAGGCTCAGCAGGCTTCCTGCTGACGGATCATTGTTGACCAGGGTTTAAGGCAGAGTGGATTCGTAGACTGTGCTGACTTCTAAGCGATGGGATGTCCTTATTGCTGGGACGGGGAGGTGGAAGTCTACCAGGCCGGGTCGCTTCGGTACCTGGGAGGGCAGGGCATGCCTGTCAAATCAAGGTTCCTTTGTATGCCTCGTTCAGGTTGTGCGTGCAGTGGTCTCTACTACTACTACTACTAGTAGTAGTAGTAGTAGTAGTAGTAGTGCTTCCCTGCTGCAGCTGCTGGGCCGTCTTCAACGGCAGGTGCTGATGTAGATGGCTCGGCTTTGCCATGGCGTGCCGCAGCTGAACTTCCGCCATACTGCAATGCAGCAACTCTTGGTCTCGGGCTCGGAGAGGCCTCCCTAGCCGCATGTGGGTTTAGTTGCGGCATCTGGGTGGTGTGCAAGGTGGTTCAAGTTGTTGCTGGCATGGGTGCATGCCCTGGGAATCCGCCACCGGGTGATGAGAGGATGTCTCAGGATGAGGCTTGTCTCATAGCCGAGGGAGGGTACTCGAGTGCGGACGGAGAGGAATTATCAAAAGGGCTCCAAGACCAGGGTTGTGAGTAGAAAGGTGTGCTGGAGGCCCGAGTTGCAGCACATGGTCAGGGAGAAAGAGCATGACATGCCAGTGGGTGGTTGGTTCTGCAATACTAGTCGACAGCCTGAGCAGGTCTGTTGGATCAGCCATGCAGCATTGAACTGCCAGTGGAAGTGAGAGAAGAACTTGCCAGACCTCTAAACCTTGCCGTCTTGATCTTGTACGACTTCCACATGCAGTCAGTCAATCAACCACTACAGCGCTACTAGTAGTACCTGACCTGCCTCTGCCGCCCAAGTCGGGCAACGTCGCCTACATTGGAGCACAACAATGATTTCCACTTCAATCAAACCCACGGCCGCCCGGGGGCCTTGCTGGGTGCCGACCTTTCTTCTTGCACATACACTAATTGTTCTTGTCGTTTGACTCGCCTGTGATGGAGTATGAGTCTGTCCACTACTGACACACGTTGCTCTCTAGCACTATTTTTTCGGTGGCCGGTGTAGCCGCCACCTCGATCGGCACGATCCAAGTCGGTAGACGGTACATACAGTACAGGCCAGTTGGTGAAGATGTGGTTGAGTTGAAGCTACGCGTCACAGTCACACAAAAGTACCCGCGCCCCAGAGTGTTCTCACACCGTATTTCATATCCTTTGGAACGCTTGTCGAAGGACTTGTTGGAAGGGCCCGCTGAATCCCTGAACGTACCATGTCGTTCGGAATATCGCTGTCCCCCCACGGCTTTGAGCAATCGAGGACTGTGTACGTAAAATCACAACCACTACCGGTCGCAGGTCAGATGCAGACTTGAGCCTGGAGCACCCACGCAGCGCCTATGTACCTCAGATACCCAAAATGTTGGTGGTCTTCGGATCAGATACAACGAGTCTGCCTTTCATCGCCTAGTCCTGTGTGGCTGATACTATCGACGCGGATTCAGTTGTCCCAATGCTCTTACCCCGTCGTTCCTGGATTGCCGTCGCTTCCGTACTTCTGGAGCAGCTGCTCGGCATATAAGCCGATCTTGCTGCCTCCTTTCTCTTGCATTTCCGGCTTGCCCACGCTTTCCTCATACGAGGGAGGCTGTTCGGCAAAAGTAGGGTTACCAAGATCCTCTCGCACTCGTTTTGGAGAAGGCTGTCCATCTTCGTCCCTGCCGGGAGTTGACGTAGACATGGGAGTGAACTCTCGGGTTGAGCTACTGTATCCTGTCTGGTCTATCAAGGGCACGTCCTCGAAATCAGGCTCGACCGGCGCACCACCTATAACGTCTGGCATAGGGTCTGCTTCTTGACGCAGTTCCTCGGCGAAGGATTGGTTGTCTCGGTCAACAAAGAACCTAAGCGGCCGGCTCAAGTCGCTGCCCTTGAAGCGCAGTGCATTTTCACTAGCGTAGACGAGAAGTACAGAGCTGTGTTCATTCTTTGCGGCGTCGAGGACTTCGCCCTCATTGACCCGGCGGACTGAATAAGGTTGAGAGGAATCCTCATCATGATCATGTTGCGTCTGTGCTCTATCAGCCTGAGCCTGTGTTACGGGTCCCATGACTGTAGTCGACGCAGAAAGGCTCTGGTTTGAATGTTGTTGCCACGAGCATCTCCACCATTGATATTCGGCATCGGAAGAGTCTTGGTCTTCGGAGAGTTGAATCAGGTCCTTGTTGGGCAGGCGAACGTAGACGATGTCCGACTTGGTGGAAACGCCCTGCAGAGTATATTTGCGGTTGGGAAGATTGGGGCTTTCAGGAGTCGGGTGTGTCAACTGTAATGCAATCTGTCGACTCTTCTCGAGGAGCTCGGTTTTTCTTTGCTCCAAACTTTGCACCTTCTGCTCAATCCTTTGCACTATGTTGTTCAGATCCGACCTGATTTGTTCCACGTCAGTCTGGGCCAGTGAATTGGCTTTTGAAGACATCAGGTCCGTCGAAAGACCAATCGCCGCTGATTCCTGGCCCTGTGCGATAGACGCCGTTTTCGCTGCAGCGTCAAGAACTTCTCGGACCTTGAGGACTCTGTTATCGGGGAGCTTGTAGACTTCGCACCGACGCTGGATGTTGGCGCACTGCTCTATCTCTCGGCGTACCAACTGCAGTTGCTTGCGGATGCGTTGCATGACTTCTCTGCATTCGTACATGTACCGATCTGGGAACCATAAAGGGTCAACTGTCAGGTCAAGCCCACCCTCGCCACTGCTTTGAGGGTCGTGAATTTGTACCGTGAAGACGTCGGCACAGTGGTCAATCCAAACGTCGTCAAGGTTGCCCATATCATCATTCCAAACAGTTTGATCAAGAACATGGACAATCGTCTCGCCCGGGAACCGATTCGTGGGGGCTTGGACATAGCATAACGATCTTGCTTGTGGAGGACTGTCACTGACGCCAGGGTTCTTCATGGCAGTCGTGGTGAAGACCTGCGTCAGTGGCTCCTGCGGTGCCTGGTGTAATGCGGTGTTTGTCCATGCTGTCAACCAACGAAGGTAGCAAACTTCTCCTTGGGTTCCTCGGACCGCTTGCAGGTCAGCAAGAGCGTCGACACTGCCGTATGCCCGATTCGTGTGATCCAGGAAGGCCATCAAGCACTGCACCTCCGCGAGAAGGTTACACTCATCCTTGTCAATTTGTAGGGTACTGTCGGTCGCTAAAGCCTTGGTGTTTTCGTTAGTTGAGCCCGACCACCAGTTCTCATCGTAGCCATAATTGTGAACTTTCAAGCTAGCCATGAGCAATGCTTCTCGCGCCAGAGGAATGCTGTGATAGATTGTGAGTAGGGGCCCCAGGTAGTCGGTCTCCTTTGAGCCACGCAAGAAGGCGGGCTCGTCACCTACCCTCCGTCGCTTCGAGGGCGGTGGGTGGTCGACGACTTCGCGCGAGGTGGAAAAGGTTGTCATGGCCCAGTTTGATGGATCATAGTAGTCTCGAACAGCGGGACCGAAATGAGTGCCTGTGCCGGTGACCCCATTCTCCTGAGCCGGGAGATTCTGCCGTAGGGATTCTGCCATTGCGCGTTGGAGGGCATGATCATTCATATCCTCTTGTTCTTTCAAGGTGTGCGCGGTGTTTTGGGAGGCTGTTGGACTGTCAGCAACAGCGAGAATAATCTGCTCCAGGCCTGACACACACCTTTGGCATGCTCACCGGAGAGGTCCAGTAAAGGTCGGGTGTTGTCGACCCTGGAAGGGGGTCGGCCCACGGCAGGCATTCCTCCTGCACTGGAATCATCGGCAACTATGTGAAAAGCTCGTGTCAATATCAGTCTCTCAGGAGCACGGGGTATGCTTCGTAGACGCCTTACATGGAATGTTGTCCTGATACTGCCACTCATTCGTAGGAAGCTAGCAGATTTGAGCGGAGCTCTGACCGGATGATATAAGACAGTACTAACTGCATCTTTAACAGACCCTACAGGATCCTCGTAGAAGGCATTCACGGCCGTGTTGACATCATTGTTGCTTTTCTGCCATATCAGCCTCAGTTGTGTCCTTCTCCGTGCTCGTCTTGCTTTTCTTACTCTGAGTAGGACCCTTGCACTCAGCTCGTCGACCTGCGTCAGTTCGCAGACTTGTAGTATCTGGTCGCTGGTGGGGTCCGCCATCGTGTTTCTCGTTTCGTTGTATCAGGCCGACAGAGGAACATTGGGGTAGGTTGTTGGCGATGACGAGACTAATAGATCAGTCCGCCACGAAGCGATGGAAGCGTTCAGTGGACCGCGAATCGGTCCTTAGTAGGAGGCAACAGTCAAAGTGCCATGGGGAGGATGAATCGTGCTGGAAAAGAGAGCCAAATGATGGGGGATGCCAAAGCAAACGCCGTACCTGCGAGCCTTACCAGTCGAACTAGCAGCAAGCCATCTTCCCCAATTACCTGCACTGAGGTTCGCGTTCACATGTCCGCAGCCTTGCCTCACAACTTGGTTTCTCCCCGCACATCAACATCAGCCTGAGCGACACTATGGTAACTGTACAGGAAGACCGCCAGACGTCTATGCCTACTGTAATGTATGATGGCTCCATTACTTCAATTCAAGGTCCTGCATTATTGCAAGCAGTCCACTGCCGGAATCCGAGTCTCTTTTACTTTGGCTTGTCCCAAGGCTCCCTTCACACCCTCTATGCAATCAGTTCAATGGATAAAGTTCAGGATTGTCTGTCATACTTAGATGTGAGGGTACATTCCTCATGTGTGCATCAAATTGGTATCTCCAGCCAACTAGCAAATTCAAGGCAGTATAAACCACAGGGGTATCAATAACGCCCCTCCCCAACCTTCCTACTCATACAGGTACGGGTCTAAAGCCGCACCCAGAAGCGATTGCAGAAGACGCATGTCCAGAATCCCCAATCTCTCCCCTGGTTGCTCCATTATCATTAAGCGGGTTCTAAAAGTCCTTGAAGGCGTCTTCCCATTCGGCACGGAGTTCCTCGGTGTACCTACCTCTTCCGCCTTCACTTTCTTCACCTTCGATGGGGTCAGGATATTCGTCGAAATTTCCGGCGTCACCAGCCCATTCGACCCTTGGAATGATAGGGCCTCGTTTCCTTCGGTAATAGATATCGTCCCAGTTGATGCCCTCAAAGAAGGGATGCTCCATGACCCGTTTGCTCCCCCCAGCGATGTGTCCCAGGCGCTGTGTAGGGTCTGTCTTGCACAATGCCAGGATAAAATCGCGCGCGGCGCGGGGAACATGGAGGCTATGACGGCTCTGGGAAGTGGGCTGCGCAGTGGGGAAGCGGATGTGGCCAGCAACAATTTGCTCGTATATGCGCATTGGATTCTGATCCCAGAAGGGCGGTTGTCCGATCAACATCTCGTATACCAGAATGCCGAGCGCCCACCAATCCACCGCGGTACCGTGACCGGTGTTTCGTATCACTTCTGGCGCAAGATATTCTGGCGTGCCACAGAGAGTATAAGTGACTCCGGCTCCGCTAGCCTGTGGCTCAGGATGCTCTCCGCTTGGTTTAGCGTGGTTATGGTGATAGTCTTCGCCAGTCGTGGGTTGTGGTGCAGGAGGCAGATATTTGGCGAATCCAAAGTCAACCAGTTTCAAATGGCCGTCCACATCCAGCAGAATATTTTCAGGCTTCAGGTCACGATAGGCGACAAACTGCACTTCATGGAGATATGCTAAGATGAGAGTGATTTCCGCGGCGTAAAATTGGACAGTCGCAAAGGGGAAGCGTCGAGCTCGCCGAAGATAGGAAAAGATCTCTCCACCAGGAGTATAGTCGAGCAGCATATATAAAGAGGTTTCGTCTGAAAAAGAGGTAATGAGAGTCGTTATGAAGGGATGGCCCGCGACCGCAGCAAGAACGTCTCGCTCGTTGCGAACATGCTCGACTTGTTTCAGTTTGATGACATCCACCTTCTTGAGGACCTTCAGGGCGAACACCTTGTCTCGATCTTCTGGGGACGGATTGGCAAAGCGGCAAAGCCAGACTCGAGCAAAAGTGCCTGCAAGAATGCCGGTCAGTTAGCACACTCAAGTTTGTAGCCAGGGCGCTCCATACCCGTTCCAAGTGTCCGCATCAACTCAAAGTCGGAGATTTTAAGATGACGGGACGAATAGCCCAATTGCTTCTTCTCTGGATCCTTCGAGATCTCGTCAGGCGGCATGACCTCTTTTGAATTGGCCGCACCGGCATGTTTGAGGACAAGGTCCTTTTCATGTTGTCGGCTGGGATGCGGGTGTGAAGCGCTTCTCGAGTTATTAGAATCGATCGGCCGTAGCTGCGCTCGATCATCTTGCGCAGAAGCAGCCCGCGGCATTCGCTGTTGTTGCGACGGCTGAAGCGTCGCTGTGCTCATCGGAGCAGCCAGATTGCATTTTCTTCCCGTCCTAAATGCCGAAGAGGCTGACAGTCATGCCCACGTCCCAGCTGGGCCTAAAGTACAATTTTACAGAGTCAACGACGACGTGTTGTGTTCGAGTGGATTTGAAGTACAGGAAGGGCAGTCAGGTAAGATGAAACAAATAAAAAACCGTTTCGCTCGTGGGGGCGGGCGGCGGTGGCAGGAGAACCGGTGGGTATTATGGTGGAACGATGAGCAGTCAAAGCCACCGCAGAGCGTTTAGAAGTAAACCATCACTTCGCACGGGCAGGAGTGCGCATCGAGGAGCCCAAAAGCCTTGACCGTGGGACATCTCTTAATACTAGCACCTAACAGGTACCTAAGTTCTCAGCGGCCAAGTAAAACTTGAAGTTGTACAAAGCCAGCCCTGGCCAGATGATGCCTTAGGGATGACGACAGACAGAATTGGCGGCGCAGTGACACTGGCAAGGATACAACAACGATGCCTGGGAGCAGGGCCTGAACAGCCGAAAAGGTGCGCTATGAGCTTGTTAAGCACGGTTCAGTGGGGCAAGAATTCCCACCTAAAACTCCAGCGCTGAAACGCGCAGAGGCTCGCCTAATAGTAGTGCTATAATAGTGAGGAATAAGGCCCTTATTATCAGCGGGTTCTAGCCGCAGCTGCCAGGGCAGTACTAGTATACAACGTTGTACACGACAACTATGTAGAACTTGGATGTTAATGGTCAGCAATAGCAGGGCGCACCAACTGTCAGTGTGACAGCTTAACCGCGATTGGAACTTGTGCGCCGGCGCCTTTGCAACGAGGCCCCAGGCGCCCGGGCCGCATAGTCTCTAATTGCAGTACTAGCAGTTGGGTTTCTCTAATCTGGACCAGTAGTGCCCAGCTTCAGCCCAATCATTCAGGAGGTGATCAGAAAGGTGAGAGCCGAAGCGGGTGATGGTGAAATGGCGAGTCGGGCAACAACTGGAGCGGCAGGGTCCAAGCGTCTAGACCTGGGCGGAGCTACCTAGGTAGCTATCCTCTTATCGTTGTAGATCGTATAGCGTTCTTAGCCTCATCAGATCAGCACAGGCGAAACTTGAAGGACAACGACGTGACCCTTTTCCTGCGCTATGCGTGGCGACAACTGATGAATCGCAGTGCTGCCGTGGATGTCATCACGTCCGCCAACTGACACCGGGAAACTCTGGCTGCACAGTGCTGTTCCAGTGTGCCTAGGACGACATCCGGTATGTCAACATCGAGCCACGACGACAGGCCTAATGAAGGCTACACCTCAGTGAACCATGATGCAAATGGCTGGAAGTTTGGCACCTGGAGCGATGTCCGCTTGCCTGTGTGCGCGAGGCCTGGGCTGTCTTCCTGTTGAGATGCTTGTCGAGAAGCTACAAAGGGCCGGCCGATCGAGACTGAACTCTCACAATACCTGACCCATTTTGCATGCTTCATCGAGGACAAATCTCGGCTTTGCGGCCTGTGCTTTCTAGTCCAACGGCTCCGAAGTGATCGACCTGTACTGGCTGCCTATGCTCGGGCTGTCGACCGCATCCATTTGTCCAGTTGTCCTGAGTGTGTAGGTCAAACGGCCTTGCCGTAGCAGGGGCGTTCCCCCTGGACAAGGCGGATTCGTTCAATGATGTTGAGAGCCTAATGAAGGGTCCTCCCTTTCACTTCTTTACCATTCTCTCGTTCTCGGGCTTCCACGATCCTACGGTCTTGTTAACTGGGTACACCAAGGGCGCAAAGAGGATCTTTAACATACCAAAAAATTCATGCTTCACGAAGGCCATCGGATGATCAACCCCTTCTGAGCCCATCTGACCCACTCCTGGGCTGAAGCTGGTAATCGGAAGCACCACGACATCGCCGATTCGTTTATGCTCCCGTATGCCGAAGAAGTCGGAATAGGTAACATTAGTCTTTCGCGTACGGAAGTCAAAGTATTCTTTATTGTTGAAGTAGGAAAAGACGGCATCCGTCCACGCGCCGGGGCCCGTGTATTCCATGATGCTCTTCGCCGGGGCTTTGCCTTTGCGCAGTTTCCCAGCCTTCTTCATCTCCAAGGTCTCCTCTGTGATGGTTGCGACGATATCTCGCAGGACAGGGTGGCCTGGTTTTGACTGGATGGTCCATTGACAGAACTGTATTCGGCGAGCGTACCATTCATCCCAGTCCTCTCGGTCGGGGTCGGCCTCAATGCCGACAACGAGGCCAACTTTAGACTTGTCGAGAGTCTGCGGTAACCAGTGAGTGGCCGATTGGAGAGCGTGTGTATCAATATCACTGTAGATACCTCCGCGAGCGAGGAGAATCAGATATCGGAAGAAGTCCGCCTTAAGGACAGGTAGGGGCATGGCTTCATATGCCTGCACTACCTCAGGCACCGATGCATACAGGTAGCTGATGAGATGTACCGCCGCCTCATCGGTAATGACTTCATGTACGAATCCGGGATGTAGTTCAGACCATGACGCTTCAGCTGGCCTCAAATGCTCCTCGAACTTCGCCGAACCTGGCCTTGTCTTCCATGTTTGCCATATGTATGCCGGAAACTTAGCCTCAAGGTTGTATGGAAAGTGATATCGAAGTCTTTCCCGCAAGGGTTTGGAGGCAATGTCCTGCACAACTTGTTGGTCTTGCTGTTGTTCAACTGGAGATCTTGGAGGAGGGTATGGTCTGGAAGCTTGTCCCGTCTGCCCTGAAGCAGCTTGAAACGCAGGAGGCTCGGGCGATGACAAAGAGGAACGTCGTAGGAGGAGGAAGAGTGTTATGAGAACGGCGGCAAGGAGCGTTGCCCGCTTGACCGTGGACGAGACTGCCATCATGACGGCCGGAGCACAGTCATCACTTTTCGACTTCGTGGCCGTACTCCCAGATCGTTCGCACTGGATAGGCAGCTCTACCACCTTTCGATGTGATCCGGTAGGTCAGATACGGTAGATATTCTTATTAGACCGCAACCTTCAGAGTTCGCGTCGCAAGTGTCCAGCAGTCAAAACTATTGACCTGTTTAACACTGGGCGTAATACATTATTGTTACCGCAGCATGTCTCCACAGCATGTCTCAGTTCGATACTGTTAAGTAACCCCGGTCGCAGCTCTGGTTAGGAGGAAAATAGTGATTGTCGGCTTGCAGTGGACCTGATGCGCGCGTCCCGACGCCGCGACTCCTGTCAGCCGGACCAGAACCACTGCACGGTAAGCCGAATTGTGAATGGGCTAAATAAGAGACGCTAAAGCAGAAAGCAATGAGCAGGAAAGTAATCGGTGCTGACGAGGCCACACACGGCTGGTGACG
Source organism: Exophiala dermatitidis NIH/UT8656 (assembly GCF_000230625.1). Taxonomy (NCBI): domain Eukaryota; kingdom Fungi; phylum Ascomycota; class Eurotiomycetes; order Chaetothyriales; family Herpotrichiellaceae; genus Exophiala; species Exophiala dermatitidis. The sequence continues at coordinate 1,802,621 of NW_008751649.1, read as the reverse complement.
AAGCACATGCAGTGGCTCAAGACATTGTATTTGTGGTTCCATCGTCGCAGGCAAAAAGGCGATTTGCTCCTACTCCTAGGGGCAGTACCCCTGTCCATCGTCCGGCCTGCTGGAAGCACCTTGGAGGGATCCAGCGGACTACTGCGGTTGATGCTACTACTAGTATGGCACTGTAGGTAGCGTCCATGTACCTGAGGGACTGGTACAATGTACATGTTGTCGAGCTTTGCGGCTGGCAGGCCATCGCAGGCTGGATATTCAAGCCTACGATTGTGCGGTCCAACTTGTGGCCATCCTGTTCCGCTGCAGGCAAGCGAGTCACTACTGGGAAGACCGGGAGTACGAGTAACAGGTAACAATAGCACGACTGAAAGTGTTCCAGATTGAAAAGCAAAGCATTCGAACACGTCCCAATCGGACTCTCTGCTAAGTAGCAGGCACCTGATTCGAGCGCAGTCATTCTGGAGCCTGGGACCATCAATGTGAACAGCATTTCAGTCTCGAGAGCGGGATTGGATTTCTGCCCGCGTTGACCGCGACGAGAAGTAGTTCCATCACCACCGGATCCGGCACCATTTGTCAGTAGGTAGTGACCTGTGTTGCGACTTGTGCAACTACCATAATCCGCGTCCCGAAGTCATTATGACATTTGATTGAGGGTTCAAGTACAACATGGAGTGGTTGTAGGTAGACATCGTGTTGCCGCACGGCTTTTGGTGTTTCGAAAACACATTTAACGTGCTGACATAACCACAAGTCCGATAGCCGACTTCACAGATGGAAAGTCAAGCGAGAGTTTACAACCCCGTCTCCATCACGATTTTAATTGGCGGCCGATGATGTGATTTTACCCTCCGCAGGAGATTCCGCGCAGTTGGCCTCCATGGCGCTCAAAGGTATGTCTGACGGCACGATGGCTTTCATTCTACAAAAACTGCTTGAGGAGAGGCCCCGCCTGGTCTACTATCACTCCTCCAAGTCAAAGGCACCCATTGCCCAAGATGGCGGCTCCTCGAGGCGCTCAGATCGCTGCTCGCCTGCTTAGGAGAGGTTCCAAAACTCTCCGATCAGATTCCTCGGTGGTAGAGCGCAGGTTCAATCCACGCCCGTTGTCCAAGAGATGCCAGCCGGTCACTAGATCCCTTTATACACGAGCAGCGCACCATGCCCAAGCTGCCGCTGCTCCGGCCCAGGAAGAGCGATGGGAGCCACCGGAGCCCAGCAACCCTGCCATGGCCTTCCCGTGCCTGGACGCACAGGAAAAGAAGACGGCTGCTCTTCAACAGTCACGGTCTATCGACTCCGGGCCGGAGCCCTCTTATACCACCGGATCACATCTGGTCTTCCACAGTTCGGAACCTATTCTTCTTGACTGGGGTGGCATCCTCCCTGAGTTTGATATTGCATACGAAACGTGGGGAACCCTGAATGCGGACAAAAGCAATGCCATACTATTACATACCGGTCTGTCGGCATCAAGCCACGCGCACAGTACAGACGCCAATCCGAGACCCGGGTGGTGGGAGAAATTTATAGGGCCAGGCGCCCCGGTCGACACTGAGAAATATTTTGTGATCTGCACAAATGTCATCGGAGGATGCTTCGGTTCGACGGGGCCTTCGTCTGTTGATCCATCGGATGGTCAGAGATATGCGACAAGGTTCCCCATCTTGACGATGGATGACATGGTACGGGCGCAGGCGAGGTTGTTGGACAGACTCGGGATTGAGAAGCTTTTTGCGAGCGTTGGGGCTAGTATGGGTGGTATGCAGAGCCTGGCGTTTGGCGTACACTTTCCCGAGCGGGTCCAGAGGATTGTCAGCATATCTGGCTGTGCCAGGAGTCATCCCTACAGTATCGCCATGAGACATACTCAAAGGCAGGTACTGATGATGGATCCGAAATGGAATAGAGGCTTCTACTATGATGGTGTTCCGCCTCACAGTGGGATGAAACTCGCGCGAGAGATTGCCACGGTGACTTATCGCAGCGGACCAGAATGGGAAAAGAGGTTCGGCCGTCGACGGGCCGACCCCAGCAAGCAGCCGGCGCTGTGCCCGGATTTTCTGATCGAGACCTACTTGGATCATGCTGGCGAGAAGTTTTCCCTGGAGTATGACCCAAACTCATTGCTCTACGTGTCCAAAGCGATGGACTTGTTCGACCTGGGTTATGAGCAGCAAGAAAGTGCCAGGTCGCGCCGTCAGCAAAACCTGGCCAAGTTAGCACAGCACCGGGGTCGTCTGCCATCTAACGACCTCTCCTGTAGTCTGACACTGCCGTCGAAGAATTATGAAGAGCAACAGCAGGCGGGTTCAATGGACGAGGCGGTCGTTGACGACCGAGCAGGCGGTCCACCAACCGATTTGGTCAAAGGGATGGCACCTTTGAAGACGCATCCAGTACTAGTGATGGGCGTGGCCAGTGATATCCTGTTTCCTGCATGGCAGCAACGTGAAATCGCCGAGACACTGCAGGCGACAGGGAACGGTCAAGTCACTCACATCGAACTAGGAGAAGACATCAGTCTTTTCGGGCACGACACATTCCTGCTGGATCTGGAGCACATTGGGGGTCCACTAGGAAAGTTTTTACAATAGACCAGCAGATATAGGACAAAGTCATATCCTCTCTAGCAAAGATAATATCGTCTTTCAGACTAGGTGTATGTTATTTTGGGCCTCTTCAGGGGCCATATTCACAACATCATTATAGCGCCAGCGAGCACATCCAGACCCCATCATTGCATCATGCGGCGCAGTTCCATCACGGTCGGATTGATATACTGCTCTAGCTCTTCGAGTTCAAGATCAAGCCCACAATGAGGCCGTAGAGTCCTAAGACTTCGCCGAAAATCAGGATGAGGACCATCCCCACGAACACTCTCGACTGTTGCATATAACACCGTACGCCCATATCACCGACAATGCCAATGGCGTAACCTGCGGCCAGACCGGCGAGGCCGACGCTTAAACCACTGGCTAGGTGCATGAAGCCGGTGAACAAGCTGTAGTTCTGTTGCGGCGGTGGGCCCATATCTCCTGCGATCAAAACGGCAATAACGAGGGCGTAGACGGCGATGATACCAGACATGACCACTGGAATTAGAGACTGTACCGATTGTCAGATGTGCCACGGCTATGCAGAATGGCTGAATTGTTTCCAGACCTTCATGATCAGGTCGGGCCGATATGTTCCAACACCAGCAATGCCAATTCCTGATTTGGCGGTACCGTATGCCGCTCCTATACCTGTATGTCTTTCAGTATCTGCTCCAGGTGACTTTAGGGTCCGGCTTCACAGCGTACAGCCAAATATCATCTAGCAGGCGGTCGTTAGCGCTAGGAAACGAAACATCATGGTAGTTCTTGACGTACTGCGGAAGCAATGCCAGCCTGGAGAATCGTCAGCGTCATTTCTATTGCGAGTCCAGCTGGACTTACCATCCCAAAGAAGGGTGCGAACTTTGGCGTATATTCGCTCCCGGGCCCTTCCATGATTGTTGCCATCGTGCCCAAAAGTGTTTGGGATGAGGGGTGGCGCAGGCTCTCGCGAGATGGAGTTGAGTTCGAGGGAACAAAGGTCGAGGGGAGCTGGTGGAGAGGAACGTAGGAGGCAGCTGTAAAGACGTCGATGCGATGATGTGCCTGTCCACGACTCGACCGAAGAGCAACCTGAAGTCGTTAGCAGTACTAGTCGCCGCAGTGAGAGCTTAGCAGCACTAACAGCACTAACAGCATCAGTCAATAAGGTCACTTCGCAGTTACGAAGCTGGCGCGGGAATAAGGAGCCTGAGCCATTCAGGTCGACAGCCAATAGCAGCGAATCAGGCCTAGCGTCGTCCGCGAGTGAAGATGCACCAACAGCCCCAAGGTTGATGCTCGATCCAAGTTCCCATACAGTACGTTCCCATACAACTGATTCCAATACCAGGGCCATTTGCCAACTGCATGACATTATTCTACGATATCCCCAACTCATATCCTTCTTTCTCTGCTCTGTTCCTGCTGGCATGGAGAGAGCATGACTTTGCGCAACAACATAAGTGATCGCAGCCGTCACACCCACTTCCTTCACGCACGACGATTGACCCAATTTTAAAGATCAGACGCCCTCATCCACCCCTGTTACCGAACTCCAGGCACCGTCTGCCTGTGTACAAGAACTACTTAGGAGCCTGGTGTCTGGGTCCGCGAAGAACAAGACCAAAGCCCAAAAGGGCTGAGCCGAACCGTGCCTGCGGCCTATTACTCAACAACCCCTACCGATCGCATCCCGCCTTGCTCGATGCACGTCCAGTGACATCCACCCCGTCTTCAAGGCTGTTCATCATCTGCTATCTCTTGACTGAGCATGGCAGCCTATGGTGCGCCGGACCCTCGCTATCATGGTGCTCGCGCCACGAGTCATAGCGGCTCAGCCGACCATCAAAGAGATGCTGCGTTCCATAACATCTTCGGAGGTGCGCCGCCTCCTGGAAGATCTCAGACTATGACGACTCAGTCTGCAAACATGATGTACGATCGCAGCCCAAGCATGAGCTCGGCGACACAGGCTCCACACACAATGTCTATGAGGCAGGGGCCTCCGGCACCGATTCGACACATGCCTCCAACTTATGATCGGACAAACGGCATAGCACCCGGACAGCCATACATGAATGGCATGGTTGGGCCGAGGGTAGGGCCGCACAACCCTGCACCTACGTTTCCAGATCGCAGACCCTATCCTCCACCTCAGCGAATCGATCCTCGGACAGGAGGACCGCCATCTATGCCCATCGGGCCATATGATCGTAAGCCAGTACCGAATCGTATGCCGCCACCGGCGCTCAACAATGATGGGTACCGCTCGCGTTCCATGGTAAGACCTGGGGAGCCTACGATGGGTTATACTAGGACACCTCCGAGCAGTTTCCAACAGGGAACCGCCGGGGCCTTCAGACAACAGCCATATGCAGCAATGGGGCCGTCGAGGACGACAGCACAAGGCAGGCATATACCCGAACGGCCAGATGATAATAGAGCAATGTCTATGGGGTCATACTCCTTGGATCGTGACCAGACACAACATCTGACAAGTGGAAGAGTTGTACCTGGGCGTTTGCGTGAACCAGAGTCAGACCCCTTTGCCGATCGGACTTCTCTGAACGGCTCTTTCAGCTCATCCACCTCACCCGGCTACAGCCAAGTGCCGCAATCCCGTCGCCCGAGTGAAATGAATGGTCCTGCACGCGCCGTATCTGCGGCCTCTGCCACCTCTGCAACCTCAGTTTCGTCTGACTTGACCAATACCACCATGAATGGATCCCGAAGCGATAGCATGAGGAACCGACCCACACCCACGGCTCACTCATCAAACCAGAGTCAGTCGACGGCGGTTGTCCAACGAAAGTCGCCTCTGGTCTATCCTGCCCTTCTTTCGCGTGTGGCCAGTGCATTCCAGGAAAGAATCGGTGTGGGCGACCGCACCAAGAACGATCTTTCTTACAAAAATGCCTTCACGGGTGCGGAGGCCGTTGACCTAATTGCTTACATCATCAAGACAACCGACCGCAACCTGGCTCTCCTTTTGGGCCGAGCGCTCGATGCTCAGAAGTTCTTCCACGATGTCACTTACGAGCACCGCCTGAGAGATGCTCCTGGAGAAGTTTACCAGTTTCGCGAGACGATGGGGGAAGAGGCGTCGTCCAAAGATGTTAACGGTGTTTTCACACTGCTGACGGAATGCTATTCCCCGACCTGTACCAAAGATCAGCTCTGTTACTCCATTGCTTGCCCTAGGCGACTTGAACAGCAGGCCCGGCTGAATCTGAGACCTCAGCCTGGACTGCGACACTCAAACTCCAGGGGTAGTTTACATGGAGATGACGACCAGGAACAAAAACTGTGGATCAACAGCGTGCCCAAGGAGGTCGCGGATAAACTGGATGACCGAGAAAAGAAGAGACAAGAGGTCATCTCCGAGATAATGTATACCGAGCGAGATTTCGTCAAAGACTTGGAGTACCTGAGAGACTTCTGGATAAGACCGCTTCGCGGGTCTGGTCCGGGACCGTCCCCGATCAAAGAGGAAAAGAGAGAAAAGTTTGTCCGCACAGTGTTTGGCAACTGCCTCGAGGTTCTTGCTGTCAATGGGAGATTCGCCGAGGAATTGTCCAAGAGGCAAAAGGAGCAGCATGTGGTCCACACCATCGGTGATGTCTTCTTGAAATGGGTGCCTCAATTCGACCCGTTCATCAAATACGGCGCGAATCAAATGTACGGTAAGTACGAATTTGAGAAGGAGAAGGGAGCAAACCCGGCCTTTGCGCGCTTCGTGGACGAAACCGAGCGACTCAAGGAATCAAGGAAGCTGGAACTGAACGGTTACCTGACCAAGCCGACCACGCGGCTGGCCAGATATCCACTTCTTCTTGACAACGTCTTGAAGTACACCAAAGACGACAACCCTGACAAAAAGGACATACCCAAAGCTATTGGCCTCATCAAGGATTTCCTGGCCCGTGTCAATGCCGAAAGTGGCAAAGCCGAGAATCACTTCAATCTCCTCCAACTCAACCAACAGTTGAAGTGGAACCCAGGAGAATACACGGATCTCAAATTGACGGAAGAGAACCGGGTGATCCTCACCAAGATGAGTTTCAAGAAGAGTCCCACAGACACTGCCGAAGTGCAGGTGTATCTTTTCGACCATGCGGTGCTTATGTGTCGAGTCAAGAATGTGAACAAGCGAGAAGAGCTTCGAGTGTACCGAAAGCCGATTCCATTGGAGCTCCTAGTCATTGCCGAAATGGACCAAGTAATTCCACGTCTGGGAATTGCGAAACGGCCCTCATCTAGCCTGATCCCTGGGGCCAAATCCTCCACGTCCAGTGCACCGGGCCAGAAAGAGGTGTACCCGATAACATTCCGTCATCTCGGAAAGGGAGCCTACGAGCTGCAGCTCTACGCCACGTCGATCACGCAACGTAAGAAGTTCATTGAGTTGGTGGAGGAACAACAACGGAAACTCCGAGAGCGAAGCAGCAATTTCTACACCAAAACGATTCTGTGTGAAGGGTTCTTCAATGCTCAAAACCGGGTCAACTGTCTTGTGCCAACTGATGGAGGTCGCAAGCTGATTTATGGGACGGACAATGGGATTTACATTGCTGACCGTTGGCCCAAGGACAAGTCAAGCAAGCCGAAACGTATTCTAGATGCGACCCAAGTTTCCCAAATTGATACCCTTGAAGAATATCGACTTCTTCTGGTACTGTCGAACAAGACTCTCACCTCTTATCCATTCGAGGCATTGGATGCCAATAACCAGAACCCTCTCGCCACTCGGCCGCGCAAGATCCAGGGGCATGCCAATTTCTTCAAGGCGGGCATTGGCTTGGGAAGACATCTAGTGTGCTCAGTCAAGACATCAGCGCTTTCGACCACCATCAAGGTGTACGAACCCATGGACGATCTTACTAAGGGTAAGAAGAAGCCTACCATCAGCAAGATGTTCGCCAGTGGGCAGGATGCTCTCAAGCCGTTCAAGGTAAGGATAAAGTCTGAGATTTTTGAGGGGCTGATTTTGGCTAACAGAGGCTGTCTTAGGAATTTTACATACCCGCAGAGTCCACGTCTGTGCATTATCTCCGGTCGACACTATGTGTGGGCTGTGCACGAGGTTTCGAGGTGGTATCCTTGGAGACCACTGAACGGCAGTCTCTGTTAGATCAGGCAGACACGTCGCTGGACTTTGTCACTCGCAAAGAAAACGTCAAGCCTATCCACATTGAGCGGTTGAACGGCGAATTCCTGCTCAACTACTCGGATTTTAGCTTCTTTGTCAATAGAAATGGCTGGCGAGCCCGGCCGGACTGGAAAATCACCTGGGAGGGCACGCCACAGGCGTTCGCGTTGAATTACCCCTACATTCTCGCGTTCGAACCCAGCTTTATCGAGATTAGGCATATTGAGACGAGCGAATTGATTCACGTCATGACGGGCAAGAATGTCAGAATGCTTCATTCGAGCACACGAGAGGTGAGTTTTGGCGATCAAACCTTCTTTTTCGGGCAGTGCTGACAGTTGTGTTTGTTTGACTCAGATTTTGTACGCATACGAAGACGAAAATGGCGAGGATGTCATTGCTAGTCTTGATTTCTGGACCCAGGCACAAGTTTGAGGAGGGATGAATGTCCAGGGGTTCAAGTCAAGTTTGGAAAGTCTCGGGGGGCCAGAGAGGATCTAATTCCGTTTAAACGCCCTTTTGCCTTGTGGAAGGCAGGGCAAGGGATGACGCTTTGCCAGCTTGCTTCACTGTGAGTTCATCGTCAAAAACAATACATGCTTGGAGAGAACATGAACTGTCAGTTTGCGCGCCACCCATATTGCATGCATGTCATCGCGCCAATTCGGCTTCACCCAAGGGGCAAGGGAGGGGAAAGCAAGACAACAAACGTGTGACGATGTAAGCTTGCAAACAGACTAGACCAGGCCAGGGCTCGGAGTGCGAGGAAGGAAAGGAAGCTGCGGCAGTCCTGCCAGCCGAGCGATCCCTTGACTGAACCTGGCACTCTTAGATCCTAAGCCTAGGTTAGGGCTGCGGGCCGCGCGGTGGGAGTGCAAGTTGCGTTTGTCCATCTCGTTCGCAGAGCAGAAATGCGGATTTTCTTGATTTTGTTTCACTTTCACTTCTTACTACCTATCTACCTACCTACCTACTAGGTACCTTGGAGCATCTACCTACGTTGTTGGTCCTTGCTGGCCTGTGTCTGGGTTGGGTCGGGTTGGGCCGGGGGCGAGGCCGAAGCTGCAAAGAATTTACGCAAGCGAGAGAATCGAGAATACGAGGAATCAAAGTCAGGACACGAACTTGGAATGGAATCGAATTGAATGATGAAGCCCAATTTTGGACTTAAAGTACAAACAACATTGTAGTGATTGTCAAACATTGAATCTCCAGTACCGGTCCACGATCCACGACCCAGCCTCCAAGTTGTGTGTGTGAAACCTCCTCCTGAGGACTACCTATGTACAGTATGATCTGCTTAACGAACTTATAACTTGAATCCTACTCGATAAGAGAAATCTAGGTCCCGTTCGTTCGCGAGGGGGGAGTCGTGATAATGGGCGAGATGAAATCCTCTCCCCTCCAGATCGTAGTATGCCCACGTAATAATAATAATAATAATAACAACGGTGATAAGTAAATATAGTATCTACTGTAGGTACAGTAGTGGTAGTTTAGTAAGAACTGGACTCTGGACTGTTATCAAGGCTATTTATATCCAGTACAAGCTGAGTACTAGGTACAGTAGATATCCAACGGCAACGGCAACGGCACAGTAACTCTAAGTTGTTTCGAGAAAGGCCTCCAAAACACGCCTCTTCCGCGCATCAAGCAGTTTTTTCTCTTTCGGTTTTAGATGCCTGTCGGTGTCATTCGCAGAGCGGATCACGATGGGTGCGAAGACGTCGACGTAGGCGGCCACCAGTTGTTTCTTGCGCCGTTCCGAGTCGATGTCGACGGTTGCTGTTGTTGTGAGGGAGTCTTCGACCGGCGGTGCGAGTGCATCCGTGGTGGTAGAAGATTCGGAACCTGTTCCTGTTCCGGTTCCAGTCCCGGTTCGCCGCCGACGTAGAGGCAAAGAAGGTAGAGATGGGAATAGACTTCGTTTGGTCGCTCCCACGGGTGGTAAAGAAGTGGTAGTAGTGCTATTCTCCGACCCGGCTAGCGACGTAGCGGTGTGTTCGGAATCAGTTGACAGTGTTGAGGCGCGAGATCGCCGTGAAGAGCTGCTGATTGAGGAGTTTCCGACAGTTGATGAAGGGTGGTGTTCGTCTGCAAAGGAGGCTACCGAGGGTGCTGCGGTAGTACCAACACCACCACCAAAAGGAATCATTTCGGTAATGATCCTGCTCAACAAGAAAGTCACAAAAGTCAACGAGACACTGTGGACAGGATACCGCGACAGAGAGTCCATGACCATATCCTGGATCTCCTGCGAGGTAGCCTGGACTTTGCCCTTTTCGGACACACTCAGTCGCTGTTCCACTTCGGACCAAGTGTCGGCGGAGATTATGCCATCCCTTAGCGATTGAAGAAACGAAGTCAGTGTCTCCGCCAACACTTCCAGCCGTACGAGACATGGCACACTGGGGTCGAAATTGCTGTCGAGCGGACGAGCTGTGTCTAGGGCCTCTCTCACTCCGGCCAACAGCTCCGACCGTTCCTCTCCTTCGTGGAATGTCCACGTCTCGCGACTAAATGGCCACGAGAGGCCACTGTGGTTATTGTTGCTGTGGTATTGCCACGGCGGGATCTCATGTCGTTCGTCGTGGATCATGCCCCATTCTGCCAGCGATCGTTCGAGGTACGTTGGGAGAGTCTCCGTTAGCGAGTACAGCTCCTTAGGGGCCGAGTGATGCGTCACTGTGCTGCGGACATTGCCCGTCCCAGTAGAGTCGCGATTCCTGCGTGATCTGGGAAGGCTGCGCACACCTCCCTCTGGTGCCACGACCAGCTCATCTAGTGTGCGGAAGAAGGACGATTGCATCCAGGTTCCTCTGACGGGGAGAAAATGGTCTCGTCCGCCCTCGATCCGGAGAACTAAAATGTCGTCAAGCTGCAAAGTCCCCTCGTTCAACTCGTAAACAAGTTCGCCATCAGTGATGTTGATCGAGAGCTCGACGCTGGTCGTTTCGCCAGGCGACAGGCTGATCGATCTGGCCGAGGCTGTTGTTTGTTGCCCCTCTGTTCCGTCGTGGTCGAGGGATGGATCTAAGCGGACCTTGAGCCACCGTGGAGCGACGCCGGCATCGTTTGCAGATTCAGTAGGACGATCGACAAAGGCAAACGAGGCCGTAATTTGCCCCGTGTTGGCAATGGTTACAGCCCGTGGCTTTCTCACGCGGTAGCGGACTTCCCCAAAGTCGACAATGTTCATGTCTGCCGCACCGTCAGCGTTGGGGATGGGATCAGAATGATGGTGGTCCACTACCACAGTGACCGAAGGACGCCCTTCGTTTTCCGCCTTATCCAGCTCTCGAGCCACTTCTTGGTGCACTTTGGCTTTCAGCTCCGGTATGACTGCGTCGTACGTTAACCGGAACACGGCGTCCAACGGCTTGTGGTCCGATGACAGAATCCGTTGATGCGAATGGTAACTGAGCAGTTCAATCGTATCCTCTGTATCCTCTTGGGTGTGGACTAGCTCCACCTCGTGCGGAGCGGCTTCTTCTTCGTTGTACTCGTCGTAACCGTCGCCATAAGCGAGTCCGTCCGTCTCAGGGTCATAGTCAAATAATACATCATGTTCGGCTGTTGCTTGGTCGATACCGCGCGCCTTCATTGATTCGTCCTTCTGACGTGCTTCTTCCAACTGTTTCTTCTTTTCCTCGTACCTCTGCTTGTCGCGCCGAGTTCGGAACAGTATCCGGTCACACCAGCTGGGACTTCTCTTTTTGTCTCCCGAGTCAAACATCCCGACACTCCCGACATCATATTTATAGGTAGGAAGGAAATTAATCTCCCCTTCCCGCCACCCCTCGTGGAACGCTCTGCGCAGTCTTTGCTGGGCGCGTAGTTGGTCGTGAGCCAGAAGAGACTGTAAGGTAGTGTGTAAAGAAGCAGGATCCGACTTGGGGTCCAACGGTGGCTCCGCAGTACTCTCGTAGGCTGGTCTTTCTGCGTCGCTGTATTCGTAGCGCTCGTTGGGCGCCGGCAGCGACTCATTCGACGGCGGGTCAACCCAGCCCAGCTCACTGTCAATCCGTCGCTTGGACTTTATGCTGACGTCGTACTCGTTGCGAGTATGCAGTAATAACAACCTCCGGACATCCTCCCCCGGAATGTCGTCCAAGCGGTAATTGAGGTCTCCAAACCAAAAGCAAAAATCCTCGTCGCCTATCTTTTCCTCCCCAACCTCTACAACTTCGCCATCGGGGCTGACCGGGGAGAATCTGGTGCGGCTCAAAATCTGATAGGTATCCCAAATTCGCCGGTTCAGGGCAGTCTGGTCGGAACCGGCCGCGAGATGACAATTCACAAAACAGAGTCGCGTGGTTTCTGCAAGCATGATTCGCGCAGCGACCGCTCCTTTGTTGCCGAAATAGCCCATTAACCCAGTGCCTACAGAAGCTGTGCTGACCGAACCGATGCTGGGAGCCAGATCAGCGGAGGCGTAGATGAGAAGGAGAAGGCCGAGAAGCTGCTGCTCCGCGACCTTCTTGTAGCCCGGCGGTAAAGCACGTTTGAGCGCCTTTTTCCATTTCTTGCCAGGATTCGGGTCGGTATAAGGCTTGACAGCTTCGGTCATGGAAGTGATATCCACGACTTCCTGCAATCCCAGGACATACAAGTCGATTTGGTCACCGTGGGGTTCGGCATGGGTGTCGCCTATCGGCACCGTGGTTTTCTTCTTAGTTATGCGAGCTTCTTGAGCCTCGACAGACTCAATGTTGTCGTCGTCACTGTCCGAGGAGTCATCGTCGTCATCACCCACATCCTCATTAGAGACCCCAGATAAGTCTTGGTTGAGACCTTTCGCTCCATAACCTTCCACAAACCAAGCACCCAGGTCCTTTTCGGTGCCACTTATGGCGGCCACATTCCAGGTACCAACCTTCATTTTCAGAGTCTTCTTGCGAATGTACTCATGCTTCCGAGCCCTCACCGCGGCTGACAAAGAATGAGGCGCGGAAACGTGGCTTTGCGGCGCAATCGATGAACTGGGAAAGGCACCTGGCGCTTGGGCTTGGGCTTTTGTGGCCCATGGATCTGTTGATCTCCATGGTGCTGGAGATGTATCCCTCTCAACATCTGGCTTCGAGGACATGGCAGCGACAGAATGTTGGTCCCTGTGTAGCAATTCGCAGAGGGGAGAATTATGTCGACCCGATTATGTCACCTCATGATTGCGGGAATTGCAGGACGGCAAACAAAAGCTGGATCGCCTTTCTGACAGCAGCCAAAGATGGCTTCGCAGCGCATAGAAGAGGATAATAAAGGTTACAGAAGACGATGAAAATGATGGAGATGAAGCTCGGATCTCTCCAGAAAATGGAATGATCGTCCTGTTATCCGTAGTAGTGGTATTTGACCGCCTGAAAGCAAAGACTGTGAGTCGACGTTGAAGTTGGCTGATGCTTCTTCTATGACATCGTCCGAGCAAAACTGGAGGGATGAAGGAAAGCTTTTGAGCTGTCTGTTCGCCCGGCTATCTACAGTAGCTCAGCTGTTTATGTGACTGACTGATGGTCGGCTTGCACAGCCACCCAATGCGAGTGGAATGTCCTCTATGTGATTTGTTGCAGTTCAAGGTCCCCTTCATTCAGGGCTCGGAATGGTGGGTGGTGGATGGCTTCGCTGTTCACGAGTAATTCCAGGCGTAAGGTACTATAAGCGACACATCTGCAGTCTAACTACACTCCTGCTAAGATCTTCAAAGTATAAAGAGATAGATAGATCCAGAAACCAGTACAACTGTAGTCAGTGGCCAGTACACAAGCCGCACCAAATCCACCTGCGACTCGAAGCGAACCGGCGCTCACGGTTTCAAGTTGGCGATGGTTCCAGTTCCCTCCGCTGCGTCATCTTTGTTGTTGTTCAATACCTTCACTTTAGGCATCACTCCTACTGCGACAAGCACAACCATCTCTCGTGCTGCCGAACGCGAACTTGACCTCTGTCGCTGCCATCTTTACAGCATGGTGTTCTAACAGTTCCGGCTGATCTCCTCAAAGACAACGTCTCATTCTCTATCATCATCGCTTTCTCCTTTGCACCATGAACGAAGTGTTCTGGACCATACAAGATGAACACGCGCCCTGTCATCGATGAGTCCGCGGGACCCAATGCGTTGTCCGCCTCATTCAACAGCGATGCCAGCTGCTTCGCCGTCGGTCTCGACACGGGCTTTTGCGGTGCGTTGGATTGAAGTGCCATAAACCTGTGACTGTTGTACTGACCCGTCTGTCCTACAGTGTTCAACTCGGATCCATGCGAACTCAAGGCCTCTCGAGGTTGGTAGACCTGCCTCGAATCGGGATACAATTCATTATTAACCAAACGATACGACAGACCTGAACGCGGGCATCGGCGCGGCCGAGATGCTAGGACGATACAACTACCTTGCGCTCGTAGGAGGCGGGAAGAACCCGCGATGGCCACAGACAAAAGTACATACATTCAATTCACGCTTTTTGAAAGAGTTCAGGATAAGGGAAGCTGATACGATTTACAAATGCGCTAGGTCATAATCTGGGACGATGCGAAACAGAAAGTTGCCATCACGCTGGAGTTGAAGACGGCGGTCCTCCGCGTGCGGCTGACCAAGTCGTGGATTGCAATTGCAATCCAGAACAGCATCCACCTGTACAAGTTCTCGTCACCTCCGGAGAGGACGGCGATTTTCGAAACGGCCGACAACCCTCTGGGACTGTGCTGTCTGGGGTCCAAAGTGGTGGCATTTCCCGGCCGGTCACCGGGCAAAGTGCAGCTGGTAGAGCTGGCCTCGGGCAACGTCAGCATCATCCCAGCACACACGTCGGCGCTGCGTGCCATGGACCTCAGTCCCGACGGCCGTTTGTTAGCCACGGCCAGTGAAACAGGCACTTTGATCCGCGTCTTCTCGACGTCCAACTGCACAAAAGTCGCCGAGCTACGCCGCGGAGTCGATCCCGCCTACATTTTCAGTATCGCCATCTCTCCGGACTCGACCATGCTCGCCGTCACCTCGGACAAATCTACCCTTCATGTCTTCGATCTGCCTGGCGCGGGCTCCCCGGCTGCGGCCATGCAGCCCGCTAGTGCTATTGCTAGTCCTGGTCATGCGCGTCCAGCAGCGCAGCGGTCGCAGTCCCCCAGCGTCGACGAAGAGTCGTCCACGAACCAGAAATGGGGCTTTCTGTCCAAGATCCCTTTACTCCCCCGGGTTTTTTCAGATACGTACTCGTTTGCCTCAGCGCACTTTGAAATGGGTGACGAGGCCACCGGCGGCGGCATCACCGGACCCTCGTCGCTTTCATACCTCCCTGCCCTGGGATCGCTGCCCAATCGGCCTCAGAAGGGAATATTGGGCTGGGCGGATCATGCCACGTTGATCTGCATCGGCACAGGCCGTGATGCTCGCTGGGAACGGTTCAGAGTCGGTGAGCGGCCTGGCCTGACTGAAGAAGGCCAGAGGACGGTCTGGAGAGACGGCTGGCGGAAATATCTCGGTAGTTGAGCACCAGTGAGCAATATTGCGATCAAACGGAAGAATCACCCATGAACTGCAAACAATTCGATACGATCTCTCAGAGAGCCCGAGTGGGTCGGGCAGAAGACTCTGCGCAGTGCGGTCGTCCTGCTGGAAATCGAACGCTTTTCTCGCACCTGTCGGCTTGGCCTCGACACTGTCGGCGCGAATTCCCTGCCTACGAACTGCAACTGCAGACGATGGCATCCCTTTTCGACGGGGCCCATCATGCACGAACAAAAGGGAAAAAGCGCACTCGCAACAAGGGCACACCCACACCCTACCTCTGTATGTAAGGTATACTTCCTTTCCCAGATGGAATAGTCTCCAACGCCCATGCGGCTCGAAAAGGAAACCCCGGGGTCATCGTCACTATGCAGGCCCTTTCGCCTTCGAGCCATGCACTTGCAGAGTCTACAACAGACGATGTCATGCATTATCTATCTCCTTGCTTCCTACGGCAACCTCGCGCCCCATGCGGTGAGTGAAGTGGTAAGTTATAGCACAGCTACCTTTAGTCCGTCATCAAGGTCGCTGGTATGAGGAGTGCCACACGAACAGGGAGGAGTTTATTGAGCCAAGGACCTGGAAGAGGGACGGTGACAGATGTCAGGAGAGAAGGGACTCGAAGCAGTGTGTCTGTCCCTTGCTCACCGGTTTCGACCAGTGCAGGCGAGACAAATCGATACGATAATCAGGTAATTGATCACGAATAACATTAATAATAATCTATTTCGTGCTTCTACATACCTACTGTTTTGCAGGAGAGAGAAAGAGAGTCTCCAGAATAGTTGGCCCATGTGCAAAAGGATCAAATCGTGCTTGTTGGGTTCAAGTTGTCCTTGTTTTTATGTCCCTGCCGCCCATCACCCCCTACTTCCTACCATGCGGACGCCAGCCCAGTCAATTCGCAAGAAAACTGTACAGTATCATTCATGCCTACATTGCGTCGCAGAAAGCAATTTGAAAGCAGCAAAGCAAAAACGCCTACAACAAGGGTACCGACTTTCACTGCAAGACCAGAATACAACTTCTTTTTGCCTTCCGCTCGACCCCCGTGACTCCAAACAAGCCTTTCAAATTGTCCTTATGGAACTCTCTAGCCATCTGCTTACTGACGTGGCCACTCCGAAATTCTTTTCGTCACGTGGCGCAGTTGAAGTCGCAGACAGTTCCCTCCCGGAATCTTCATGTCCAATCAGAGGCAAATTGAGCTGCGCGATGACGGGAATTCTGGCTTTTGTATCTGCGGCCATATTCGTGGTCAGAAGATGATCGCCTCTAACTCATCGCCTTTTGGTACTGGAAATTGCCAAACCCTCCGGGAGTCATGCTTCCCATCATGCCGTGAGAAGGGACCGGAGTGTGCGTAGGTCCACCAGCGCCGGCCATGCCGATGTTTCCTGTCTGCGGAGTAGTAGGTGTCCCGTTGTGGTTGTAGAACGTCGCGCCGTTCATGTTCGG
Source organism: Exophiala dermatitidis NIH/UT8656 (assembly GCF_000230625.1). NCBI lineage: Eukaryota > Fungi > Ascomycota > Eurotiomycetes > Chaetothyriales > Herpotrichiellaceae > Exophiala > Exophiala dermatitidis. The sequence goes on along the minus strand of NW_008751649.1, from coordinate 1,785,934 downwards.
AGTGCTGAAATCGCGACCATTTCCGGGCCCAGCACTGCCCATGGTGGGCATCTGCGCGTTCAAGCCCCAGACCTGTGATCGGTATTTGTCCTCGTCGATGGTGCCGTTGAAGATCTTCTCCTTCATCTTGAAATACACTTGCCCAGTAAGCAAGGAGTCCGAGCCGGCTTGGTGGGCTTGCCCGAGGCGCGCCACTGCGAGTTCCTCCGCCACGTCTTGAAGCCCGGATTTCGTCATGAGACGTTGGACGATCAATGCAGCTTCCTGTGTCAGGGGTTGTCCGTTGTTGACCTGGCCCTTGAGTCCAACGTGCTTCAGAATAAACTTGATGTCGAATAATGATGGAAAGAACTTCTCCAGGTATTTGTGGAATTGTACTTCGTCTTCGGGCAGCGGCTTGCAAATCATGAGCTTCATCAAGTACCCGAAGTCGTAGCCTGAATGGAAGGAGATCCAGTGCACATTAGGATCTAGGACAAGACCGGAACTGATCAGCAGGGCGCCGAATTCTTCGGGATCGATGCCGTGCTTGGCGTGTCGGTCGAAATCAATCCCGGCTTTTGCGAGCATCGTCGTGGAGTCTCGAGCGTACATGTCTGACTGCAAGGAGAATCGGAAGTTGAATTGCCATGTACATGGAGTGGGTAGCATGGTCTGGTGATATTGCGACTTATTGGTGGGCGCAGCGTCCGGAGGCGGAAGTGTACCGTCGGGTTTGAAGAGAGTTATACCGAGCTGTATCATTTTCAGAAGGTCAACATTGCACCGTAACGTCTGATAGTGGTAGTCTGCTTTTGTAGTGAATTGTCCGATCGGCCGAGCGACGATCCCGGGGAACTCTGTGTCCTATCGTTGTTTTGGGTCAGTATGGTCACCCAGTGCGGAAGACCCAAACGAAATACATACCATGGCAATGTACGGGTATGTGTCGACAAGTTGTCTCAACGTTGCCATCTCTTCTTTTAGATTGTGCTTCCAGACATTTCGGATTCTCGCATCATCTTTGTTTTCAAGCGGACCAGCCAACCCGTCAAAATTCTGTTGTGCTTGCACCGGACCACCCCTTGAAAAGCCCATCTGCCCCATCTGGTTTGGAAGGACACTGCCATCAAGGAGGCCGCGGTCAAACCCGTTGTTCAGACTCCCAGCCAGTGCGAAAGGACTTGCCTGGGAGGAACCGCCTGCGCCAAAGGAGGCTGTGCCCAAGTGTGTTGGAGGAGGTAAAGCGCCATGCTGATGCGACTGTAGGTGACTTTGTTGGATATGATAGGGTCCGTTCATGGACTGATTCCCGTAGCGAGGAGGCGCCATGGTGGATATTAATTAATGCGATGAGGATGGAGAAGACAGCAGGTCATGCGTGTTCATGGCGGAGCGACAGTGGTGACTGCGACAAGCGCGAGAGTGATTGGTGAAAGGCGCAAAAATTCACAGATCGCTCCTGCAGAGAGGTAGCTTGTTCGAGTTCATCTTTCGCGTTCCAGGGTGATTGAAAATAGTTCAAGTTGTTGAGGTGAAGAAAGACACTTTGCGGGACAGACACTCGAATCATCCCGCGCGGATCACACGCAGGCCAAAGTCGAGAGTCAAGAATGCTTGTTGGCCACACCACTTCGCCGTATTGTGAGGTCCTGTAGAGCATATTAAGCTTAAAGCGCACTCTTGGCGGGAGCTTCGTCTCGAATCATCAAGCATTGTGGTCGGGCAGTGAATTGGACGCTCCAGACCGTTACAAGCTGCGCAACACCAGAGCCAACACCTCGAGGACTGCGTCTATAAGAGTGGTGCGCTCTCAAATTGGCGTGCTCCTGGCAGCTTTGACCTTTTAATCTTCTCTCCGATACGCACCAGCGCAGCCCGTCATCCGCAACACCGAGGCAATGGCTCCTTCAAACAACCCGACCGGGTTCGACATGAAGACCTTCACGGACGCTGCAACCAGTAGGGAATGGCGAGCAAGAGATCCCTGGGCTAGGAAGTAAGGCAACTACTATAATATGTGCTCCGACATCTACTTACCCAGTGGTTAGTGAGGCCTGGCGCTACACAGGCCCCTTCACGCGGTGGAATCGATTCAAGCGAGCATTCCCTGGACTTGGGATTGCTACGGCAGCGTTTACAGGCTATGTTATTGTGGAGGCATTGTTCTTCAAGGACTCACACGCTCACGGCGACGGCCACGGGGAGAAGCACCACTGAGCCGCATAATTTCCCAACACATTTGAACGACAATGCTCGCGACCAAGTGCTGGAGTGAGCCAGGCAAGACTCATCATGCAGGAGAGGGTCGACCATTCAATCAGTACTGTACATACAAAGGGAGAGGCACATAACGCGAACAATGCAAAAAAAGATGAACATGTCTGATAAGGTGCATTACATTTGCAATGTTTGTTGGTTATGCGGAGTTGCTGCCCACATGGAAAGACTGCACACTCGGCGATGCTGTAGGGAACACCCTCTGGGTAAGCGGCTTGATCTGGGGAGACTTGACATCGGACGATTTGCGTTCTAGATATCGGCATTTTGCTACATGCTTTTGAGAGGCGGATATGCGGACAGACGGCGAAACCGGCGGCAGACTGTTATGAAGACCGGCTGTACGTTGTAGAATCAGATCGCGTATCAATTCCGAATTTAAGGGTGTCCGAGTCGCTTCTCTACACTACGGTAAATAGAATGCGGGGGACCAACGTGAGGATATCAGGCTGTCATATCATGGACCAATCCCTTATCACATCTCAGCCTCGAAACAAGGCCTGATAGAAGTGCTCGTGGTCAGCTGCTCTTCTCGGAGAGGCGACAATGGACCCTTTGTGCTGCTGGGGGGCTTCACCTTGCGGTTGTCCAGCGTCGTAAAGTGGCAGCCGGCGACGTGGAGCACCGCTAAACTCCAACAGGGCAACAATTGCCTTGATAGACCGAAAGGAGAAAGCAACCACGATCCCCCAGCGAGTGACAGCGCGCAAGTCCAGGCTCTTATCTGCTTCCGCCTCTTATCGTTCGTGGCGGACGACCAATGTTGCTCGAATTGAGGAGTAGCTCTCATGGTCCGGGGTGATTCTCTTGATGCTGTTGGTGCCTCCAAGAGTCTAGTCAATCATGGCCACAACCGTCCGTGAGGAGACGACGCGGCCAGCCGAAGATACATATATGTGTGTAAGTCTTGCCTCGAAGGTTTGATTTCTTCTGCTCTGCACGACCATTCTCCCGACCATCTTTCTATAGTCCAGTCTATCTTGGGGCACCCGCAACAATGGTTCTTGAACGAGTGAAACAGCTGGCACAGCAGGTGTCCAACACTGTCTCGCCTCCCCATCCCCTGGATCCCCTTTCTTCGCTCGAGATTGAAGCGGCGGTGACTATCCTACGTGGCAAATATGGCAAACTCTACTACAACGCCGTGACTCTTCTGGAGCCTCCCAAGGCCCAGATGCTCAAGTGGCTCGCCGATCCAGAGACGACTCCGAGGCCTCACCGGGTTGCCGACATCGTGGTCATCACCACGGACGGCAAGGTCTTTGACGGCAATGTCGATCTCACTGAAGGCAAGGTCGTCAGCTGGAAGGAAACCCCTAACGTGCAGCCATTGATCACCATGGAAGACCTCAATGCCGTCGAACAGACCATGCGCAAGGATCCTAAAGTGATTGAGCAATGTGGCCTTGTCGGCATTCCTCCCGAGGATATGGACAAGGTGTATTGTGACCCCTGGACGATTGGGTACGATGAGAGATTTGGCAATGGAGTCAGACTCCAGCAGGCCTTGATGTATTACCGGCCACATGTGGACGACAACCAGTATACCTACCCCTTGGATTTCTGTCCCATCTACGACTCAAACAAGAGAGAAATCATCCATATCGATGTGCCCAAGGTTCGGCGACCACTAAGCAAGGCACCTCCGAACAACTACCATGTCAAGGACATTGAGGGAAATGGTGGCTACCGGACGGACATCAAGCCCATCAACATCACGCAGCCCGAAGGCGTGAGTTTCAAAGTTCAAGGACGGACGATTGAATGGCAGAATTTCTCTGTCCACGTCGGGTTCAATTACCGTGAAGGTATTGTACTGAGTAATATCACGTATTTCGACAAGAACGAAAGCAAAGCCCGACCACTTTTCTACAGACTGTCACTGGCGGAAATGGTGGTGCCGTACGGAAACCCAGAACACCCGCACCAGCGCAAGCACGCTTTCGATCTTGGAGAGTACGGCGGCGGGTACATGACGAACTCGCTCAGCCTGGGATGTGACTGCAAAGGCAGCATCCACTACATGGACGCCGAGTTTGTGAACCGGGCGGGGGCGGCGCAGACGATCAAGAACGCCATCTGCATCCACGAGGAAGACAACGGCATTTTGTTCAAACACAGTGATTTCCGCGACGATTCGGTCATTGTGACCCGCGCCCGCAAGCTGATCATCAGCCAAATCTTCACGGCCGCCAACTACGAGTACTGCGTCTACTGGATCTTCCATCAGGACGGCACGATCCAGCTGGAGATCAAGCTGACGGGCATCCTCAACACGTACGCCATGAACCCCGGCGAGGACACAAAGGGCTGGGGCACCGAGGTGTACCCGGGCGTCAACGCACACAACCACCAGCACCTGTTCTGTCTGCGCGTCGACCCCAACATCGACGGTGCCAAAAACACCGTGTTTCAAGTCGACGCCGCCCAGGGCCCCGGCGAGCCCGGCTCGCCCGAGAACTACTACGGCAACGCCTTCTACGCCAAAAAGACAAAATACACAAACCCCGTCGAGGCCATGGCCGACTACAACGGCAACACTTCGCGCACATGGGACATTGCCAACGAAAACAAAATCAACCCTTACTCGCACAAACCGGTTTCTTACAAGCTCGTCAGCCGCGAGGTCCCGCCTTTGTTGCCAAAGAAGGGCTCGTTGGTCTGGAAACGTGCTGGCTTTGCTCGTCATGCTGTCCACGTTACAAAGTGTAAGTCTGCTGCACCGAGCACCCGAAGGGTGCGAGGGGCTTTCTCCCATAAAACGGAGAAGGGGAGGGGGGTGGCGCGGCGCGGCGGGAGGGAGCCGGCTGTGTTTCCCTACTTCTTCCCCTGTTATCATTATTAACCACTGCTAATACCTTTTTCTCATCTAGATTCCGACGACCAAATCCACCCAGCTGGCCGTCATGTGCCCCAAACCTCAGGTGAACCCTCCCAGGGTCTACCGCAGTGGATCGAGGCGAACCCACGAGAAAAGATCGACAACGAGGACATTGTCCTCTGGCACACTTTCGGACTGACCCACTTCCCGGCCCCCGAGGATTTCCCCGTCATGCCCGCCGAGCCCATGACTCTGCTGCTGCGGCCGAGAAACTTCTTCCTCCGCAACCCGGCGCTTGATGTGCCTCCCAGTTATGCTCGTACTCCGAGCCAGGTCGCTGCCGGTAAGGCTGGATGTAGTTGTACCAAGGACAAGGCGAGCGTGGCGGTGTGATTGTGATTGATTTGTGTTGGGCATTCAAGTTTGCTGTTTTTGTCGTCGGTCGCTCGCAACATTGGTATGGAAGGATATAAGTCAGTCAGATTATGCATCAATTCGATGATGTTATGTGTCAAAGGAATGGGATTTGCTCCAAGAGGGACACTGGACAGTACTATCTAGGCAGCCTGGAACTACCTTACTCTCTTGAAATACTAGTATTCTGAATCCTAATCCAGCGAGGTCTAGTTATCTCTAACGATATGCTATCTTGTCTCTCACTACCTACATCCTGCTGTACCTTTTCATCTAGATAGTAGTAGTGATATTGGAGAGATGGATTTTTGTCCTAAGACACCATATGGGGTTCCACATTGTTCAGGCCATCGCTGCAGTGTTCTGTGTACAATATATATAGAAGCAGTACTACGCTTGGTCGAACGGATGGGACCACTCTCCGACGAGGCCAGGGACCTGGACCCTCTAACCCTTCATGCCATTCTGATCAAAGAACCGCATCTTTTCCTCTTCACTCGAGGAGCCTCGGAACCTAACGCTATATATTTGTACATATATATACCCGTTCTACCAAGTTCCAGATTGAATTTCCTTTTTTTCACGACCACGTCTCCTGCTTATATCTTCCCACCTTTTCCAGTCTAGCCAGATACATTTCTGCATCCTTTTCAGAGGTTATCGAATCCTCCTCCTCCTCGTCATTATCTTGTTCGTGTTGGCCGACAGGACCTCCGCCGGCGGCCTGGGTCCCCTTTCCAGTTTCCTCCAATCTCTTGCGACCCTGTTCGACAAGCGCGTCGACAATGGCCTGCCGCACCGCCTTGGGCATTGCGCCGGATGAGCCGCACACGATGACCGTGGCGTTCCGGTCGCGCAGCAACTCCCAGATCAGGTCGCTGTGCTGCCGGATCCGGTCTTGAACATAGACTTTGGATTTCTGGTCGCGCGAAAACGCCGGAATGACTTGGAGGTCAAGCTTCGCGGCAGGAATCCTGGAGGTACCGTCGTCGGTTTCGAATCGTTCTTCTGCATTATTATTGGAATCTGTTGGCGTGATGTTGGCGTTGGCGTTGAGGGCAACCCACTCATCATGGAAAAAGTAGTCGGCTTTTTCGCTGCGGCAGCCGAAGAACAATGCGGTCCTTCCCAGACTGCCACTGTCGCCGCGAGCCTTTTCATGTATAAGGGCTCGGAGTGGCGCGATGCCCGTGCCTGCGCCCACGAGGATATGATTTTCACCGCTGGGATCGGAAGACTTGGAGAACCGCCCCTCGGTCTTCAGAGAGACCTGCAGCGTTGTGCCGACCGGTAGTTGTGCCAAGTATCTCGTGCACACGCCCTCGCGGATGCGCTTGATGACAGTCCTGTACTTCACAATTGCCACCAACAGCTCGAAAACGGTCGAGTTGTCGCCGTCGCCGTCGCCGTGCTTGAGCACACCGCCACTGGCGATACTGAACTGTCGAGCACGCAACGGCGGGAAAATGTTGGTCACTTCCTCCCAGGGGATGTGGACGGAGTCGAACTCCTGCAGGATTTCCAGCATGCTGCGCCTCGGCCGCGTGGCGTAATCGTAGTATTCGTCCAGGTATTGCGGGTCGGTGAACTCCAGCAGCCGCTCCTTGTGCATCTCGTTGTCCGTGTAGTTTGCAATGGCGCCGAAGAAGGATCGCCGCGGTATTGCGTTGATGTCCAGGTATTCGGTCAGAAGGATGCGCAGAGTCAAATCTGTGCGAGTGGAAATAGGATGGTGTGGAAGACGACCATTTGGGCGCGTGGACACGAGCCGGACTGGAATGTCTGCCGCGTCGTGCCAGTTCATCCTGTCAATCAGAAATGACACATCTGTAGGCATATTCTGAGGTAGGATCGCAAGCGCATCGCCGGGCATGTAGTCGAGCTTCTTGCCGACGGTCTTCAGCCGCATGAATCGCACATCTTGCCAATGCTCGGCCGGAGTCACCCGCTCGTTCTTCTCGAGAACAACGGGGAAAGACTCGGACGATACATCCGTCTTTGGAGCAGTATGTAGTAGTCCGTTCGGGGCTATCTGGGATTCGTGACTGGTCAAAGTTCCCTCCAAGCGATATTTGCTGGGCAGTAGAACTTCGTTAGGTATAGGATTGAGGCCCTCTGGCAGCGGGAAAAGCGTAAGGACGGTCTTGCGGAATATATCCAGCCAAGCTAGAAAGTAGCCGTCTGTTCCTTCATCCCCTTGTTCGTCAGCCTCGCATGATTCAAGGATGGAAGTTGCCCCAAGTTGGCGAAGACGTTTGTCCAGCTTCCTCGCTGCCCAGTTGAACTTTGGGTATGAGCTGTCGCCCAGTCCAACTAGAGCATATTTGCTGCCGGCCAATGTGGTGGGAGGCAACTTTTTGCGGAGAAGACTCGTCCAGAACTTCCGAGCATTTTCGGGGAAATCACCCTGGCCAGTCGTGGAGAGGACAAACACGGTGAAGGTGTAGTTCTTTAGCAATGCATAATTGACATCGTCCAGGCCTGCCACATCGGTATCGAAGTGAAGTCGCTCTAGACAGCGGCTGATCTCTTCCGCAAAGTCCTGTGAGGTACCTGTTTCTGTTCCGTAAAGTAGGAGGACAGACCTCCCGTGGTCTGGCTCAGTCGCTGCAACCATTCCCGAATATGGATTGTTGAGCTGTCATCATTCGATCTGTTCTGTCCTTACTCGTCCCAGACTCGAACTCGCGTGTGCTATGCGAGTATCCGATTACCGCTTCGTGCACCGCAGTGGAGGGCGAGATATTGGCATATCAACTGCTTCCAACTCCGCCGTAGAATTACCAGTCAGATACGCACGTGATCGTACGGATAAGTGTGTCCTCTTGAGACGCACTTTATGCCGCAAATGTTCAAGTTTCGGGAGAGACACAGGCACGAGGCAATCAGCTCAGGCTGCTGGAGAGGCGTCCTCTAATAGGAAAACCAGACTTCGCTGGCGAAGTGTAAAGGCAGTGTAGTGGTATCAAACTGCGGGTAATCGATAGGACGAAAACATCAGAGACATCATCTATTCGAAGGTCGTGGCACGGGTGATCCGGATGTCAAGGCGAATCCTAGCACAGTGTAGCACAAGAGGCGGTTTCTAAACATGGGTGTCTGAAACGACTTTGTGATATCCACTGTTGATTTCGTGCTTGCTGACCTCTTGATACAAAAATGAGAATTCGTACAATGTGAAGGCGCAAGTCTGTTGATCTCCATGCGGCGTCGAAATCAAGCAAAAGGCGCCGTGCAACATGCCTCAAGGCTCAAGGCTGAAATGCCACATACAAAACGTGCCTGCAAATATTCACAGCATGGGGAATCTACTCGCTTTCCCAAACTCCCGTTCATCTTATGTCACTTTGGTAAAAGATGCGGACGCTTTGGCCTGACATCCTGCGCTTCTTTGCGAGGTATCTCGATCAGAAGTAGCCCCCTTCATCGTCGCCGCCGCGCCCACCGCCAAAGGCAAAACCGTCCTCATCGTCGCCCTCTCCTGTGTCGAAATAATTCTCGGCATTGTAATCATCAGCGCCGCCGTCGTCTGACTCTGAGAATTCCGAGTCAACAGGCTCATCATCGGCTGACCCATCGTCGTCATCATCATCCGCGTCGTCGTTGTCTTTGTCATCGGCATTATCGTCCTCATCATCCTCGTCGTCCGAACCTTTGTTTCCTTTGTTTCCTTTCTTCTTTCGCGGTTTTGGTTGGATCTCTTCCTCTGAAAACTCGTCCTCGGCATCCAGGCCGCGCTTTTCGCCTGCTTTTCGATCATCGCGCTTCTTCTTGGCTTTAGTAGACCGTCGCGTGCCAGACAGTAATGGATCTGAGACGTCTGTGTCGTTTGCTTCGTCGTTTTCCTCGTCTTCATTGACGTCAATGGCAATGTCACGTTTCCGCTTCTTGCGAGGTGCACTGGTTGCGGCATCGAAGTCGTAGTCTGTAGTTTTCCATAGGGGGTGTTTGCGGCCGGGGTCGAGGAACGGCCACAGCTCGGGAGGAAAGTATTTCAACTCTGTTTACAAGAGACCATACCCTCACGTTAGATTCCCAGCCTTATTATAACCCAACGATTCATGTATCCGTCGCATATTGATAGACAAAGGAAATTGTGGGAGACGGATCGAATTTTACGTACCATAATCCCGCCCACTGAGGTCCGGTACCGTGCGTTTCTTCTTGTAGTATTTCGCGCTATACTTCTCTTGGTCGTTGAAAGGGTCGAAACCTGCACGCTTGATCACCTTTCCTGTCTTGGGGTCTGCAAGACTGCTCGGGTCGAGGACCGAATAGTAGGGGCCGTTGTGCGCTCGCCCGCGGAATCGCAGGTAGCTTTGGACGCAGGAGAATTCAAAGGGAGAGATCGGCCGTGGCACGGGAAACTCAATATCCTATATATTGTCCACATAGCGGTGTCAGTTGTCAACTGTCCTTTTCATCGTCTTCCTTCTCGCCTTCTCTGCATTGAGCCGTTTCTGAACATCGACCTACAGGAAACGTTGGTTCTGGCTTGCGAGCCGCATTGAAGGTTGCAGGGTCATCTTCTTCATCATCCCAGGAGAGATCAGGTCCGCGCTTCGCACCACCACCTCTTCCGCGTCGCGCCATGGTGAATGCGCCGTGAATATGCTAGATTTCTCGGAACGCCGAGTCGGAGAATACTCTCCTTTTCACGGTCACCGTACTGCGTGTTTCATCGCAACGAGGTTGTCTATTGATTTCTGGATTGTTTGCAGAAGTAATCCTAAACCACACAAGGCACAAGCGACAGAGTGCTTGTGCTAGTAAATGATCAGGTTTGCCTGAAATTAGTGCCTCAAGCCAGAAAATCCGCGGCAGAATTTGGGAGCGAGGTGGGGAAACGGCAAGGCTCACCGCCTTGGAGATGAACGAGGCTGACGGGCGAGGCTGAGATCAACCGAATTTGATGCAAATGACGGCGCGTCTCAGGCTACAAGGATACAACCCACTCAGAAGATAAAATCCACTTCTCAGAGGTATAGACAGTAATGATCTATCCTTGAGGTACCAGGTATTAACCTGTAAGCCACTTTGCGCTGCATCATTTCACAGCAAGGCTGAAATCCTGGCTCTGTGATTGGCCTTAGGACAAGCCAAGGTGCAGGTCACGTGGAGGTGTCTTTTTCCCCATAATTTTTCGACGACCCAGCATTGACTCATGTTGCAGGACTCAGTTGGCAGTTGAGTAAACAGTTCAATTCTCTTGCTTCGAGAGTAAGTTCGCTTGGTTCTTTGTCGGCCGCTCAGAAGGACGCTGAGGTCGCGATCACCGCAAGCAGTCCACTCTTAAGGTGAAGAGAACAAGAGAATCCAGGCTACTATCCATCCTTCCCTTTTCTCGTATTTCTTATATACTCCATCATGCCCAGTCGCTCAGAAGTCGCCTATTTCGGCGCGGGCCCTGCCCCTCTACCGACTGCAGCCATTGAAAAGAGCGCTCAAGCATTCGTCAACTTTGAAGATACTGGTTTGTCTTTGGCTGAGATCTCGCATCGCTCGCCGACCGCAAACAAGATCCTTTCCGACGCCAAAGATGCGCTGGCAAATTTGTACGACATTCCTATGGACGAATATGACATTCTATTCATGGAAGCCGGAGGCACTGGCGAGTTTAGCGCCGTTGTTCAGAACTTGATAGGCCACTGGATCGAAAAGCGTCGCAGACAGGCCATCGCCGAGCTGGGCGAGGGGAAGGATGCAGAAGTCTTGGAACGAGTGAAAAGAGAGGTCCAGACCGAGCTGAAGGTCGATTACCTCGTCACTGGTTCATGGTCCCTGAAGGCTAGCCAGGAGGCCACGAGGCTACTGGGCGGTCAATATGTCAACGTTGCTGTGGATGCTAGGAAGAGCAACAACGGCAAATTTGGAAAGATTCCAGACGAAAAGGAGTGGAAACTGACTTTCAAGGGGAGCGCGTACACATACTACTGCGACAATGAGACTGTGGACGGTGTCGAGTTTCCTACCTTCCCTCAAACGCTGGAGAGCAAGGGCGGAAGCGAACATGACGAAAGGATTGTGGTGGCCGACATGTCGAGCAACTTCCTCAGCCGGAAAATCGATGTTAGAAAGTTCGGCGTCATTTTTGTAAGTCTTATCTTGTCTTTTCCATGTTCCGTGCAGCGCTAACATTCGTTCAGGGTGGTGCTCAAAAGAATCTCGGCATTGCTGGGATCACGGTCGTCATCATCCGCAAGTCTCTTCTCGACCTGGTGCCGCCTCCAGCTTTTCTCCACGCTTTGTCGCCAGTGATCCCGGCCTCTGGCACTCTCCCACCGATCATCTTCTCCTTTCCCGTCATTGCTTCCAATAACAGTCTCTACAACACGCTCCCCATCTTCAACCTATACGTTGCCACGGTCGTGCTGCAAATGCTCGTCTCTACCTTTGGGCCCCGAAAGGTTTCTGGCCAGGAGGAGATCGCAAACAAGAAAGCTGCACTCATCTATAACGCGCTGGACGCTCATCCAGATACTTATTATGTCGTGCCGGACAAGAGCGTGCGGAGCCGAATGAACATATGCTTCCGGATCATTTCGGGCCAAAAGGCTGGTGACCAAGTGGTGCCTGATGAGGCCAAAGAAAAGGCCTTCCTGGCAGGAGCAGAGAAGAGAGGTCTACTCGGTCTCAAGGGTCATCGCTCTGTTGGTGGAATGCGGGCAAGCAATTACAATGCTGTCTCACTGGAAAGTGCTCAGAAGTTGGCGGATTACCTGGTTGAATTTGCTCGGTCATGATTTCACCACTTCTAGGTATTACACCTGGATTGCATACCGTATGTTGAACAGATGATGGATTGGCTGCTCAACTTAAAAAAGTCCCAATGAAAGAAATTTAGACAAGATAATCAACTATTTCTGGACCTAAAACATCGCTACCCGCTTATAATAAATAGTACGTGCCGTACCACGGAATCAGACATCTTCACGTGCACGTGCCCGCCGTGCCGTTTCCTGCCTGTAGTATTGAATCCGGTCACATCCAACGTGAATAGCACCGCCTTGGCGGAGCCGTGGGCGGTGAACCAATATCACTACTTGATATTTATCCTCCGCGCAATTATCCTCAACAATCCACCGAGCCAGACCCAGGCCCGATGGCCTAGGCGTCAGGCGGAGTGGTGCGTTACCAAACCCACAAAGTCTAAACCAAACCATTGTAAGAGGAGCTCTCTCGGAAAAAAATCCCCTGGGCCTAATCCCCTGATCTGCAAGGTAGAAGAGCGAGTGTCCTCCGACCCGAGGAGGCACCGTTGGCCGGGCAGATCTTGTGGAATTCGCAGCACCAACCGGGGGGTTCACTTGGTTCTACCCTTCGGATAGAAGACCTCAAGAACGAGGAAATTGCTAGGCCGGAGCTTAGTTCAAAAGTTTTTGCCATTCGGCAGAAACTCGTGGGGAGCTTTTTGGCCGCTGGGAATGCTGTTCAATTCACGTTCGTTGCAGCATGACTTTTCGGTTCATGGGGACGGTCACCTTGGTGGGAGGGAGAAGAATATTGTGCTTGGGGAGACGAGGCCTTGTATTCACCTTCACACAAACTGGAAGCTTACCATAGGTACTAGTAGTACAGCATCGCCCTTAATCAACCGTGAATGGTCCAACGACTCATATTCCAGTTGAGAACTTCAATATGAAGTCTCCCTTGTCATCACAAGTTCACCACACAATTCATATACTTCGCTGCGAGACTTCGTGGTGGCTACTGCACCCTCCGACGCTATCTCACCTCTGGTCCACCACTCGTACCGCACAGCATTTCAATAGTGCTGTTCATGAGAACAGATATTTCCCGCAGCAATAGCACCCACTTTGGCGATGAGACTCCCAAAGATCCGGGATGGCATCCCTCAGCTGATCACAACGATCCGATGTTGATGTGCAAACAACCTCAACTTTTGAACTTCGCAGAAACGCGCAGCCCAATGCCAAGACTGGTCACGTGTGCCGGCGTTTAAGTGGTTGCAGCCGGTCAAAGTCGATGACGGAACACACGCGTGCTGACTACTAGTACGCGTAGAATCCGCCTGGCAGAACGACAGTACTGCAAGTCTTTACAAAGGTCTCACTTGGCCGGGCGACCAGATCAACAGCGTAAAAGCCTCCTACCACCAATCCCTGGTGAGAAAAATCAAGCAGGCTTATCTTTATCACCACCCTCCAAGAACATATGTCGGGCCAGCGAGGTGGCAGCAGGACCAGGACCAGGACCAGGACCGGCTTCCCGAGCAAAGTGGGAAGATGAAGCCAACCTGAACGAGCTTCAAGCCCGAAAGGTGGGTGGAGGAAAAGGGAATACCCCAAACCGAAACAATCGGATAAAGGACACGACCAAAACACGCCATCATGTCATCGTCTCAACCGTTTAACATGTCCTCGCCCGTCGATGGCCTTGTTGGTGGAGGTGGAGGTTATGGAGGAGGGATGAAGAAGAGATCCTGCTTCACCTACAAACATCTCCAGCTCCTGAGCCAGTCCTCAACCAGCTGCCCACTACGAGTCATAGCACTGATCGACTACGACGCCTTCTACGCACAATGCGAGATGGTACGCCTGGGCGTGTCCGAAACACAACCTTTAGCGGTACAGCAATGGCAAGGGCTGATCGCCATCAACTACCCGGCGCGGGCATTCGGGCTCAACCGCCACGTGACAGTGACCGAAGCGAAGACCAAATGTCCCGAGCTGGTGGTGCAGCACGTCGCGACGTGGCGCGAAGGCGACGACAAATGGGCCTACCGCGACGACGCCGCCCGGCACATCCACACCGACAAGGTCTCGCTGGACCCTTACCGGCTGGAATCCCGCCGGACCCTGGCTCTGCTCAAGGAAATCCTCCCACCCCCTCCTGTCCAGAAGGTTGAGAAGGCCAGCATCGACGAGGTCTTTCTCGATTTGTCCGCCCAGATCCATCAGATCTTGCTTGAGCGCTACCCGGAATTGCGGTATGCTCCCTACGACGACCCGACGGAACCCTTACCCTTGCCGCCGTCGACCGCCTTGAACTGGCATGCCGATGCGCTGGTGGACTTGGATCTGGCCGAAACCGAGGACGACGACCCGGACTGGGATGACGTGGCCATGAACATTGGCGCAGAGGTCGTGCGTGGTGTCCGACAGACCATCTACGACAGACTCAAGTATACCTGCTCCGCTGGCATTGCGCGGAACAAGATGATGGCCAAGTTGGGCGCCGGATACAAGAAACCCAACCAGCAGACCATCGTGCGCAATCGCGCCGTGCAGCATTTCTTGTCCGGGTTCAAATTCACAAAGATCCGCAACCTTGGTGGGAAACTGGGCGACCATGTCGTGGACACGTTTGGGACCGACGAAGTCACCGAGTTGCTCGCCATCCCGATCGAACAGCTCAAGGCCAGATTGGGCGACGACACGGGCACCTGGCTCTACGGCATCATTCGCGGCGAGGACAACAGTGAGGTCAATTCACGCACACAGATCAAGTCCATGTTATCGGCCAAATCATTCAGGCCGAGCATCAACACCGTGGAACAGGCCAACAGGTGGTTACGCATTTTTGTGGCCGATATCTATGCCCGGCTAGTCGAGGAGGGCGTGACGGAGAACAAAAGAAGGCCCAAAACCATCACCCTCCACCATCGGCAGGGTGCACAAACCAGATCCAAACAACTTCCCATCCCACAGGGCAAGAAGATCGACGAGAATACCCTGTTTGAGCTCGCAAAGACTTTGCTCGGACAGGTTGTCGTTGACGGCCGAGCGTGGCCGTGTGCGAATCTGTCATTGAGCGTGGGAGGTTTCGAAGATGGCGTGGCGGGAAATAAAGGCATCGACACCTTCCTGCTCAAAGGTGATGAAGCCAGAGCGGCCTTGGAGCCACCGTCTCGGAGCAATACCGCTACACCAAATCCCGAAGAGTCTCGACCCGAGAAACGCCGCAGATTGAACGAAGCTCCTCCCAGCATTGCTCGGTTCTTTTCCCGAGGCGACAGTAATGGAGACCCTGAGGACGGGCTCATGGAAGAGGCTGCAGACGACATGGGTGACTCTGAGGCACGCGTCGAACACAACGAAGATGACGATAGCCGTCGGTCTTCTGTGCACCTTCACGAGCACGACATCAGAACGTACTTCTGCAAGGCCTGTCAAAAATCCATCGATGAGGCCGACAGAATCGAGCACGAAGACTGGCACTTCGCCAAAGAACTTCAGGCTCAAGAAACTCCGGCCGTCAAAGGTCCGTCGAACAGTCGTCCACCCGGTCAACCAAATGCAAAACCAAAGCGCGGAGGAATCGGCACTCGGGGCCGGGGTTCGAAGCCCGAGAAAGGGCAGAGCCGCCTTGCTTTTGGGTAGTGTTCATGGCGGCGTTTATTGGATACGCTCGTCCTTTTTTCCTCCTTCATCAAGGAACAGTGAGATATGCCTGCCTCTATTTGCATTTTTTTAGATACCCTGGCCAGCATACTCTTTGTTGAAAATTCTACCAATCACCATTCTTCTGATCTCGCTCGTGCCCGCCCCAATTTCGTATAACTTGGCATCTCTTAGTAATCTCCCTGCAGGGATCTCATTGACATAGCCATTACCGCCCAAGAGTTGAATGGCGTCCAGACCACATTCGGTAGCTCTCTCAGCCGCATATAGAATTGCACCAGCACAGTCCTGGGTGCGGATCTGACCTTCTTCATCAACCTTTTTGGCCGTGGCGTAGGTGTAGGCTCTCGCGGCTTGAAGTTTGGTGTACATATCGGCCAATTTGCCCTGGACCAGCTGGTTGTGGGCGATGGGAACACCAAACTGTTTGCGCTGATGAGTATATGGCAGCACCAGATCGAGACAAGCCTGCATGATGCCCAATGGACCGGCACTGAGGACGAGGCGCTCCAAGTCCAATCCTTCCATGAGGACTCGGACGCCCTTGTTGACTTCGCCCAGGACGTTTTCTTTGGGCACAAAGACATTGTCAAACACCAGCTCGCCGGTATTGGACCCGCGCATGCCCAGTTTATCTAGTTTTCTCGTGACAGAGAAACCGTCGGAGGACTTGCCTTCGACAATGAATGCCGTGATGCCTTTGCTTTGCTTTTCGGGCTCCGTCTTCGCATACACCACAATGTAGTCGGCGTCGGGCCCATTGGTGATCCACATCTTGGTGCCGTTGAGGACGTAACCCCCGTCGACTGGTTTCGCTGTCGTCTTCATGCTCACCACGTCACTGCCTGCCGAGTGTTCGGACATGGCCAGCGCGCCGATCTTGTCTCCCGAGATCAGACCGGGCAGAAACCGCTCTTTCTGGTCCTTGCTGCCGTTCAGGCTCAATTGGTTCACGCACAGCTGTGAATGTGCCGCATATGACAACCCAATCGACCCTGATGCCCGGCTGATTTCTTCGTTGATGATGCAGTGTGCCTGATAGCCCATGCCTAGCCCGCCATATTCCTCGTCTGCTGTCGGTCCGAGGAACCCAGCCTCGCCCAACTTCTTCCACATGTCGTTGGGAAATTCATTGGACTGGTCCGTCTTCAAGGCAATTTCTTCAGGAATCTCTCTTCGTGTAAACTCTTGTACTCTCTCGCGAAGCTCGTACAGCTCTTCTGTGCTCGGAGGCGTGAATCCAGACGGGTGTTTGGACGTGGAGGCGGCCCGAATCGTCGTCGTGCTCGGTGGGTAAGCGGAAATCAGCACAGGGAGACTCCTGGCTAGTCGGCTTCCCGGCCGAACAAGTCTTGATGCAATCAATGACACCATTGTGGATGATATGATTCACACAATGAACCCAACGAGAGAGAAAGAGGTTGCGAAAAGAGAACAGGACGTCGAGGTAGAGGCGTGTAGCCCCTTCTTGACCTCAGTGTTGACATAGGGAACCATGGTCCTCCGTGGCTAACCGCGTTGCCGAGGGGGTGCGGGCAAGAAACGTGGAGAACCCCAGTCTTTGATTTAGTTTAATTTGTAGTTCTTTGTAATACCGCACTGTAGCTGTTCTATCTAGTAGTATATCGATCTCTTAAAACCCGAACCGATTCTACTACTAGAGCTAGGCTGCGCAACGGGTTGGGTAGGGCAGGGTTTAGGGCACCTACCGCCCGCCTAGTTAATCTAATAGGGTTTTTAAAAAAAGCGCTACTCTACCCTTACGGGTTTCGAGTAGGGTAGAGTACCTAACGAGTTTCACTAAGAACCTAAAATTCTTAAAATTAGCGAGATTTTCGCTAAAAATAGCGACTTTTCTTATATAATTACTTACTAATTTATAATATCGTACGATATTTTTAAATATTTCTTAGTAAAATCGCGTATTTTTCGTAAAATACGGTAATTTTTTCGAGAGTTATACTCGCCTATTAGGGCGGCTCGACCCTAATAGATATCGCGGGTAGGGCTTAGATTTTAGATACTCGCTCGGGGCGCCCGTTAGGCTTCGGAATACCTACCTAGCCTAACCCTTAGGGTAGCCCTAACGCGGGTAGGGTAGGGCTAACCCGCGCCACTGCGCAGCCTAACTAGAGCTACCTAAACTACCTCTCTATACCGAATCGGATTCTCTTATATAGAAGTAGAAATAAATACTAGATAGAAAGAATAGAGACTATTAACGATAAATAGAACTATATTAATAATAGTCTACTCTAATATAACGACTTAACGATCGATTTAATAGAACGGTATTCTTATTAAATCGTCTATATTATAAGAATAAGCTTACGCTTTATTATCGGCTAAAGATATTAAGAGATTATCTAGAATTAATAAACGCTATAAAGAGATAAAGCCTCGCTTATAAGTAGAACGCTCTTAAATAAATATTACGAAGTAAAGATATAGAGATCTAGTTCTATTAGTAGAAGTCTTTATATAAATAATATACGGCTTTATATATAATAGAAACCTTAGAGAATATACTATAAATCGATTTTCTTACTACTATTAAACCGTTATACTCGAGTATAGTAGACTCGAAACTTACTAAGTTCTATAACTAAAGAGAAACTAAATATCTATCCTTATATAATCTCGTTAATATAGTTAAAAATATATATCGTAATATAAAGAATTTAATAATAAAAGCGGCTTTATATTCTATATTTAGCGTAATAAAAGAAGAAAAGAAGTAATAGAAGAAATCTAAATATATCTATAGATTTAAATACTTCTATAACGAGTATTATTATCTAAATTCTTCGAAGCGACCGAATAATTAGTCTTCTAATTCTAATATTAA